>NW_021146851.1:0-25000 GCF_002837175.3 Physeter macrocephalus
CCCGGCTCCTTCCCAAGCCCTGAGAGGCAGGCAGACGAGCTGGCGGGCCCCAGCTTCTGCCACCCCCATTACCGGGCCCTAGAGAGCTCAGGTCGTGAGCTCAGACCTCCCTGCGGGCTGCGGAATGGGCGCGAAGGGGCAGGTCCCACGTGCTGCCCGTGCCCCTGCGCGGCCGGTCTGGCGTCGGGCGTCTTGGGGGCGGACGGGGGTGTTGGGGGCGCCTCTCGCCCTTGTCCCAACCACTACTCATCAAGCGGGCGTGTCTCAGGGTACAGCCTGAAGTTTAGGGGTGTGGGTGGCAGGGAGGACTGGGGAGGGCTCTTGGCTAGGATGAAGTGAGCTTGAGGGCTCAGTCGGGATGCTGTGATCGCACCGCGGTAACCTCCTGGCAGATCAAGAAACTGTCCAAAGTGCCCGACTTCCCCTCGAAACGCCTGCCCAACTGGAGGACCAGAGGACTGGAGCAGCGGCGGCAGAGCTTGGAGGCCTATATCCAGGTGTGTGTGGGTCTCACTCTGTTGCCTCTCAGCCTGCTGGACCAGAGGTGTGACACCGGCAGAGAGGTGCGGGGGCATGGGGTGAGGGGGACCTACATTTTGGCCATGTTCTAGTACTTCATCCCTCTCTGAATTGGTAGGATTGAGTGAGGTAACCAGGAGACAGGTAGTCCCAGTTAAATAAGGCTAGCTCTCTTTTCCTCCAGGGTGAGATCCTGTGCTGCCCTCATGATAAGGGTGGAGATCCTACCCCCCCTCTCCCACACGGTTATGCCCAATTGCAGGCCAGGCTGGCTTCATGGGCCAATCTGTGTAGTCACCCAGGGCCAGTGCTCAGAGGGGCCCTAGCTTGGTTTAATGCTCTGCTCTGGCTGTCCTGAAATTCTTTATCATTTTGGAAGGGCCCACACGTTTTCATTTTGCACCAGGTTCTGCGTATTACACAGATGAATCTGATTACAGGTTGCCTCTGTTCTCTTCTCCAGGGCATCCTATACTTGAACCAGGATGTGCCCAAGGAACTACTGGAATTCCTGAATCTTCGCCACTTGCCCATAGTCCCCAAGGCCAGCAGCTGGGGGTGAGCATCTCTAGAAGTGCTTGGCATGAGAGGGGCCCCAGTGTTGTGGGGACAGGGGCTCTCTGCAGCCAGCAGGTGAGGAAAGGTTTTAGAGGCCAAGCCCCTTTCCTTCTTGTATCTGCCAGGCCTTAGCCTGGTTCTTCCTCTTTAAGACACAACCTCCCCGGTAGGCTTTCTTGACCCCGGTGGAGGGGCTGTTTTCTGAAGACCTTGGCTACCCCAAGTGCCTCCCGAGCTGAGTTTGTTACAAATAGAAGCAGCAGTCCCCTGGGAGGTGAAATTCTGGGCTTCTGCATCTCCACCCCTGCCACACGCTCCACCGACCCCCCACCCCCCACCCCACCCACCTGGGCATCCCCAGGCAGCTCACAGCCTCTCTCTTCTTTTCAGCACCCTGGGGGAGTTCCTGCCAGGCAACAGCAGGCAAGTCAAAGTCTCTGTCTGCACTGGGTTCCTACTGCCCCCTCGTGGCCATATGCCAGGGCCTGAAGTCTCTGGCCTGTCCCCGTGGTCCAGGTTTTCATGTTGTTGCCTCCTGAGCCCACTTCCCACTTTTCCTCTGTGGGTCCTTGGTGATCTCAGTCCTTAGTCTCCACCCAACCTGAGACTTTTGTTTCTCCCTCCACTGTTCATGACCCCTTTTCTTCCTAGCTCACAGCTGTACCACCGGCCTGTTATCAGCTTCTGCATGGATCCTTATATTTGCATCCCATCCCCAGGTGAGGAGGTGCCTCTGACCCATAATCCACATTTAGGGCCCAGGTACCAGGGTGGGAGTGAGGGTAAACTTGATATTTCTCAGCTCCCAGGACCCCTAGGCAGCATCTCCCTCCTACTGCCCTCCTTTGGGGCCACACCTCCCTGCTGTTCCTGTGCCCCTGTAGCCTGCTTTGTATTTTCCTCCCAGAAGTAGACATGGTGAAATGAGCTTGGCTCCCCTGGTCTACATTCCTTACCAGCGTAGCTTTAGCAAGATGTGAACAGAATGTGAACTGGGAATGCCAAGGCCTCATTTGAGGTGGCCAGCTGCTACCTGCTGCCTTGGCAGGGACCCCTGTTCTCGGGGAACAGGGGGTGCTGAGCCTATGAGCAGGAGTTCAGGGGGCTGCAGGCCTGCAGCCAGGCCCACCCCACCTCCTCTTGCCCTGAAGCCCCTACCCCTTACTCCTGTTTTCCTTCTGTCCTAGAGCCTCTGCCCAACGTGGTGGTGAACGGTGTGCTCCAGGGCCTCTATGGCTTCAGCGCCAGCACAGCTAAAGCCCAGCCAGAGGCTGCCTGTCACCCTGTTCCAGTGCCACCGATGCCCTGACCAGTCCAGAGGGCTTTAGGCCACCTGCCAGGACAGTCATGTACCTCAGTCCTATGAAAGGGACATGGGCTGTGTCAGCCTTGGCCTGGACCCCGGACTCACCACCCTCCACCCCTCCAGGCTCAGAACTCAGCTGCACTGGTGTCTGAGGTAGTAGAATCCTGCACTCGTAGAGCCCAGGGGCCAGGGTGGGGACAACAGAGGATAGGGAATAAAGGGAGAATTCCTTTAGAATGTTCATAGCCCACCAGTTTGGAGGTGGGCTATGAAAAGGTGCAGGTATATTCCTTTACCTACATCAGGAGAAAGGCGGGGCGGGGACATGCAAAGGTTGAGGCACGGTGGCTAGCCAAGTTCAGAAGCAAGGGGCAAAAGCTCCTGCTTGATGCTTTGTGCGTAGCACATTTTTTTGTGAAGGTCCAGATCTGTTTCCTCTTGCCCTCCCAGACTTGTGTGGCCAGTTGGAAATGTCTGGGTTGTGTTCATCTCTCCCTCATTTCTGGAGGGAAAGGGTTCAGGCCAGAACCCAAGGAGGGGACAGGCACCACTGCCACAGGAGCCCCAGACAGGCTGGCACTGGACTTGGGGTCGGTGGGGGGGAGGGGGGGTGCCGCAGGCCCCGGAACCCAGCCCATACGCAGATTATAAAAAAACACTTTTTTAATCAGTCAGTGTTGGTAGGAGTTTGTTACAAAACTGGGCCCGTGGAATGTGGGGGGCGGGGTCCGCTCCATCAGATGCCAGCACTAGGGCCAGTGCAGCATGGAGCCCTGTGGCGGGCTTTCTTCACCCCCGGGAGGGCAACAGGGCCACACAGACAGTCGCTCAAAGGGAAGAGGTCCCTGGGGCCCTACTCCTTGGCGATGGCAAAGGGCTTCTCCACTTCAATCTTGCCACAGTCTGCGATCGTCACATCCTTCAGAGGCCTGTCCCGACCGTCTGTCTTGGTGCTCTCCACCTTACGCACTACATCCTAGGGAGGAAGGCAGAGTGTCAGGCGGTCTGCTGGTCGAGAGAGATGCGCCCCAGTGTGCGGCCGTGAGGGCTGAGACCCGCACGTGACGAACAGCGTACAAACCATGAGGCACCAAAATCCTAAGGGCATCGTGGCCGGGTGCCAGCCCAGGGCAAGAAGAACCCAGCTTTGACACCAGGAGGATGCAGTAGTTTCGATCCTCTGAAGTATGACCCAGGCTGGGCTAGGGGTGAGGAGGAGGGGGGTGCTGGGGAGAGGGCGCCAAGCGGCTTCTCCGGGACAGCGTGTTCGGCTGGGCCCTGTACAACCGACGGTGGTGCCAGGACATGCCTGACTGAGTGACGGGATGGAGGGTCCTCAATTGTGCAGCCTCACGGAGACCTCCTGGCCAGCCTCTGCCTGGGGCCTGGAGGGATTTAGAACTTGGAGGAGGGACTTCCCTGGCGGCCCAGTGGTTAAGACTCTGGACTTCCACGGCAGGAGGCACGGGTTCGATCCCTGGTCGGGGAACTAAGATTCCCCATGCTAGACAGTGTGACCAAAAAAAAAAAAAAGAACTCGGGGCATAGAGAGAGAGGCTGTTTAGTCTCAAATCCCCCCAGGTTTGTAGAAATAAACACTGGTCAGAATCTGTACATTCCCTTCTGGGAAAGGGATAAAATATATGGATCCCCTGCCCTGGGGTCTGTGTCAGATCCCTGGTCAGGGTTGCCCAGGATTAGTCCCCCCCGCCCCCCCAAACTCACCATGCCCTCTAGAACTTTGCCGAACACTACATGCTTGCCATCTAACCAGGCTGTCTTGACCGTCGTGATGAAGAACTGGGAGCCGTTGGTGTCTTTGCCTGCGTTGGCCATGCTTACCCAGCCGGGGCCATAATGTTTCAGCTTGAAGTTCTCATCAGGGAAGCGTTCACCGTAGATGCTCTTCCCTGGGAAGAAAGAGTAGGTCAGGGGAGCTGGGGGAGCCCCAACGAAGCAGATCTTCGGGGTGAGGATTCCAGAGGCTGAACCTATGCCCCGTGCCAGGCCAGGCTCCAGTGGAGTACAAGGACATACAAGCTGTTCCCTTCCTACCCTCCGGCCCTGGAGCCAAACCATACTGACAGCCCAAGTGGGGCATGAGGCCAGGGTGATTTAGTGAATAACTCACAAGATGATTACTTTGAGAATATAGTTTTATGACTTTCAAATATGGCACATATTAAAAACTACCTCGGCTGTGGCCTGAGAGGCCTGCCATGGGGACTTTAGTGGAGGGAGGTGCTGTGCAGGATGCAGGGGAGGTAAGAACCCTCCAGAAAAGGAGGACTGCTGTGGCTGACCAGCTTTTCTTCCTAAGAGCACAAAAGATACCGAGGACACTCCAAAGCACGAAGAAAGATGAGTGGGGAAGGGCAGGGAGAAGCAAAAGAGAGGGGCCGCCATTTGAGTTCTGGAAAGTCAAGAGCCTCTTATCAACGCCTGAACCAAAATAAAAGGGGGCTCTGAGTGTGTGTACTGTGTCTGTCTGTGGAGGGTCTGGGGCCAGCATACAAGATAGTGGAGCCGAGAGAGGATCTCTACCCCATTCCAGAGGTCCTAACTTAAGTTCCCAAGGCTGGTTCCAGGAGAAATACTGCAAAATACTGCACCCTTCTTTGTCCCTGGCCTCTCCTAGAGATTCACACAGTGCACTAGAGGGCCCAAGAAACCCAGCAACAAAGAAGTAATTTTCATTTTGTTTTACCCAACGCCTTTCAAACTTATCTGCGTACGAAACCTTTTTCCTCCTCGATACACGTATTTTCATCCTGTGGTTCCCAGAGGGGAACCAGGTTGGGAAGCTGTCCTAGACTGATGCTAAGGAGGTATTTCTGATTGTACAGTAAGTGGGAAGTTTGAAAATCACCTGGCCAGGAAGGACTCAACCAGACAGATAAGGAGATTGGGGAGCCTCTTTACATCAGTTTTATATTACTTGTTCTACTTCACCAGGAGATCACGGTGCTGTGACTTGCGGTGTTTTCTAAGAGCATGACAAGGAAGACTTGTTCCCCCTTCCTATCTGAGAGAGAATAGTTTTGGAGGGGAGTAGTGGGACCAAAAAAAGCAATTTTTATTTGTAATGTGAAATGTGAAAATAAAACTGTCAACTCTTTTAGTTTTTGTTTTTTTTTTTTAAAAGAGGATTCCCATGTGAGAATCCTCTTTGTACATCTCAGTGAACTGCAGGAATTCAACTACTGCTGCTATCCAGAAAATCCCCAAATCTATATCCTTAGCTCCAATCACTTTCCCAAGATACAAGGAGTCCCAAACTTAAATGGATAGTGAAGGTTTTAAACTCAACATACTTTGTCATCTTTCTCTCCAGACTTCGGTTATTCTTTTGACATTTGTTTCCTCCGCACGTTGTCAATGTTGTCCTCACCCCCATCACGGATTCATCCTTTTCTCCCATTCCTGCTACCCCCGCTGCAATCACGGCTAATGCTCAGAGTGGGAACAGTGTGCCAGAGGGCTGGTGCAAGCATGTGAAACATAAAAAACCCACCCTGTAAGGCAGGAGCTAAGAGCCCCATTTCAAAGATGAAGAACCCAAGGTACAGAGGTTAAAGATACCCCAGCTGGGAAGTAGCAGAGCTGGAATTCAAACCAAGGTGGTCTGGCTCTCGAATCTCTGCTCTTACCCACTAGGTATCCTCCCTGGGTTCAGGCCCACATCGCCCGATGCAGGGGAAGCTGCACCAACCGCCCTGCCAGTCTGCTTCTCCTGTGTCCATGTCCTGAATCTGCCACATTATTACCCCTCAAACTCCTTTGTGATCAGGCCTTGCTCCCATTCAAGTCTTCAGCGGATCCTCACTCCGTGGAGGACAAAGCCCCGGGTCCCTGGCCTGGCCGCTGCCCGTCACTCTGGGCTCCCGGAAGCTTCACTTCCATCCTCCTGACCCCACCTTTGGCCAAGCTCCTGCCGCAGACCAGACCTGAGCTCACGCCTTAACCCTGCCTCTTCCCTGCCCATTCAAATTCTCCCCAGCCAGATCTGTCCCTGCTCAAACCTGTCCTCACGTTTATGAGGCCATTTCCTGATCACCTTGGTGTAAAGTGAGTCCTTTACGTGTCAGCACTTTGACGACGGCTGACTTTACTTACCACTCGCTGGGCACTATGCACTCAACATCTCACCTCACCCTCCCAGCACCCACAACTCTTACCACTTACTCTACAGAAGAGGAAACTGAGGTTCAGAGGACTCACTTGCCTGAGGTCACAAAGTAAGAAGGTGGCAGACACCCAACTGTGTGTGACTCCACGATTACAGTGCTTTTGTATCATGTCTGCTTTGTCTTTGTCGTCCAGCTAGCTATGACTTACATCTTGTATTATGTCACTTTCATAGTGTTTTCTCCTCGTTCTTCCCACCTCGACGATAAACCACTCGAGGACAGAGCCTGAGCCCTAAAAGCTGTGTGACAGCCCATTTGTGACTTTTCAGGTATTGGAAGTGAAAGGGAGTTGCTGTCCCACTGGTTTTTGCATCCTCAGCACCCACCACAGAGCCTGGCCCAGTAAATATTGATCGGTGGGGTGAGCTGCAGCTGCGGTCTAGAGGAACAGCAGGCTGTGCACCCAAGTGTGGTGAGACCTGTTGGTTAGTCCAGGCTGTCTGTCTGTCTGTCCTACTGTACAAGTAGTGCAAGTGAGACTGCCAGATCTTGCCAAGTGGTCTCTGGGGGGAGACTGCCAAGGAAAGCAATTTCTCCCACCCTTGCTGGGGCTTCCAAGGCCGCCCACACAAGCTTTGCATGCCTGACCTAGAATCACCTACAGGTGTTTCACTTTGCTCCCCTCCCCGCAGGGCGTACTGCGAGGCAAGTCACCGAGGCTGTAGGCCTGGATCAGCTGGTCTGCCAGCTGCGCGAGATTCTCTTATGTCCACCTGAAACCCATTCCTCCCTCTCCTTTGTACTGGGTTCCCTGGCCCTCCCACCTTGGGGGCTGCACTGACAGACCCCTCTGCCCAGAGAATTTGAGGTTACCTCCAGTGCCATCTCCCCGGGTGAAGTCTCCACCCTGGATCATGAAGTCCTTGATCACACGATGGAATTTGCTGTCTTTGTAGCCAAATCCTTTCTAGAAAAGGGGATGAGAAGGTGAGGAGGTGGCATGAGGCACCAGGCAGACATTAAACAGGCCCTGCAGGAACCCAGCCCACAACAACAACTGCTCACAGAAGAGAAACCCCTGCTGGCAGATTCATCCTTCAACGTGCCACTGGGTGACCAGTTATCAAAGGCCAGGCCTGGAGCACACAGATCCAGGAAAGGCTATAAGACCGCACATTTCCTCTGCCTTTATACACTTCTACTTCATACATAATGCCTCCACCTTTCCCCTCTCGTTTTTTCCTAATCTAATCATAGGAAGAGAAGCAAGAAAACTGACGAAAAAAAAAAAAAAAAGTTACCTGCTGACCCAATGGGAAGTTGGAATGCAGACTTTCTTAAATGGGGCATTCATTTCCTTAAAACCTGGAAAGCTCTGGGCCCCTCACTCTGGTGCAGAGACCACAAACTAGTTTCCCTGGATGTTTTCTTTGGTTACTGCAACGTCTCAAAGATGAAAAATTTTCTCAAAAAAAGAAAAAAAAATTCTAATTCTGGATTTAGTTTAAAAAAACTCGGAAGATATGATAATACTGGGTTCCCAGTGCCAGAGGGCACAGCTGGTACTCCGTGACGACCACTGCTATGGGTGGGCCACACTCTGCAGTTCAGTTTGCCGCCAACCCTACTTGCCAACTCCGCTGCCTGTGAGCTGGGCTACCTCTGCTCTAGCCACTTACCTCTCCTGTAGCCAAGGCCACAAAATTATCCACTGTTTTTGGAACAGTTTTTCCAAAGAGACCGATGACCACCCGGCCTATATCTTCATCTCCAATTCGCAAGTCAAAGTACACCTGAGGAAAAAGACCATTTCAAACTTAAGCCTCTTAAAAGGGTCCTTCCTAGGGAACCGAGGGCCCAAGAAGCTACCCGGAGGATGGGAGAAAACAGACCCGTATTTTAAGAGCATTGTTTCTGAATCTGATTTTGGTGGCGACAAAAACCCCATGAGAATCTAATGAAAGCTCCATATGTTTGTTTACACTCTCCTTAGACTACAGGGTAACAACCTTTGCTCTAAATAAATAATGGGCCCAGATTCTAAAACTTAACATCAAAACACCATAAAGACGGGAGCCTAACCTAAGCACACCACTCAGGTGTAAACTATTACATTGCTGTGCTTTGGAACTGAAGTGGCTAAAATCTGGCCTACGTAGAGAAAAGACTGGCAATTTGGCAGGCGTGATCTTTCACCATTTCCTCAGCACTGTGGGGTATCTGCAAATAGACGGCTCTGAGTCTGCAATGCCGGCCCCAGCTGCGCGTCCCGGGCGCCAACGCCTGGGTCAGGGCTGGGCTCTCGGGGAGGGTCCGGGTCATTCTCCGGTCTGAATGGGGGAGGACGGCCCAGGCGCCAAGAGGCCACGACAGGGAAACTAGGGAGGGGCAGAGCCAAGGCCGAGGACGCCCGGGCCCGAGCTCTGGAACCCGAAATGCCTCGGACATGTGTGACCAGAGGCGCCAAGGCCGGAACCCAGGCGGTGGAGGGCAGGCCTCGCCAGGCAGGTCTGGAGACGGGAGGCTGGACCTTAACAGTGACTTTGGGCCCCTTCTTCTTCTCATCTGCAGCAGAAGGTCCAGGCAACAGCAGGAAGAAGACGGAGCCCACGACGAGGGCGGCGACGAAGAGCACCTTCATGTTCCGCTCCGAGAAGCGCAGCATCCACCGGGAGAAGCTAGCGCGGCCCGGGCTGCAGAGGCTGGAAGAGGGTGGGGGCGCGACGACGTGGGCCCGGCGCCTCCACCGAGCGCAGCCGGGGGGAACCGGGGCTCCTGCAGGCCTCCTAGAGGGAGGCAGGCCCCATTTCCCCCTCTGGTTGGGCTCCAGATGGTAGGTCCCCCTGGGGGGGCGGAGCCCGGCTTACCGACTGGGCGGGCGGAGACGAGGGCTCGTGGGTGGCTGCCACGTTACTGCGGCCTCATTGGCTTCACAGCTCGCCGACGCCCACCAACAGGAAGGGGATCAGCGGAAGGCGGCACCCCCTCCAAGAGCCCCGGATAGGGCTTCTGAAGAGGCTACCAGCCCAAGCGGAGGGACGCCGTGGCCCGCCGCGCCTTTGCGCGAGTGGAAGTCATTTGGCAGGTGGTGACCGAGGCTTTAAGTTAGGAAGTCTGTGGATGGGGCAGAAGACACTTGTTGTCCGTATTGGGCCAGTCAAGGGTTAGTTACACCGAATTGGGTTTAAATGTTATAGCCTCCAAAAACTCAGGGCACGTTTATGCCTACCCAGAGTATAACCTTATACAGCTCCGTTTGTCTTGCAAAACTTGCTTCAAAACCCACTTCCTTTTGGCTTAATCCCTGTCAGTGTCCTACCTTTTTTCTCTCCCTTCTCTTACTGTGCTTGCTGCTGTATGAGTCAACACACACTATTGTATACTCTGGTTCTTAACATCCTTTCTTTACCTGTTTTCCCAAGCAACTACATTTTAAAATTTTTATGTTTATTTTGGTGAGAAACGGACTGTGTTGCTCTTACTTTGTATACAGCTCCCCCAACTGCTGCAGGGCTAAGTGCTCAACAAATGCTGGATGGAACAGCCGTCACGTTAGCACTGAGGTGGGAAATAATATCTGCAAGGGTTTGAGGTTGAGTCCCTCTTTTCTAGAAACCTCCAGGAAGGTCCGGAGTAGTCGTCAGATGCGCCCCCAGCAGTATTTCAGGGCTCCAAAGACTCTTGTTCCCAACAGTCTGTAACATATATAATTCAGTACTGGGAGTCTAGCACACACACACACACACACACACACACACACACACACAAATTGCCACTGACATCTTTCTAAAGCTCGGAACCATGACATTATTAAATGTCTTTAATTTTCAAAGATTAACTTTACAGAAGTTCCTGGTCTTCACAGCCCAGATTGTAGGTAGACATGGCTCCATTTCTATAGTCGAACTTGGCAATTTGGTCTCTATATAAGGTGCCGACCTGAGTTTGAGGTTATGCATGGCCACTGACATTACCTTGTCCTTCCTTACACTGAGGTCACTGCAGGCGGACTGCAGAGCTTCAGCAGACAGTTCTCTCAAATAAATGCAAATAACATTTGCTGTTTCTAATTCTCACACCTCAATCCAGACCACCTCTCAGTGAGGTGGAGTTTCTTCTCGGTAAAACTGTTGCACTGAGAAAGATGAGCTTTCAACCCCCTCTTCCTCTCCTCCTTCATTTTTTGGGTCTCTTAAGCCTCTTTCCCCACTCGCTGGTCTCACACTGCCCACACTGAGAAAATTGTTTACCAAGCTATGTTTTCAAAGTAGCCTTCTCCACATGAGGAACTCATTAATGCTAAAACAGCATAAAAGCAACCTTCTCCCCACCTCCCCCCACCTTTGAAAAAAATAAGCTTGATGGATACAGTGTTCTCAATATGAAGTTTTTCTCTCATGATGATTTTTTAAAAAAATATTTGGCTGCACCGGGTCTTAGTTGCAGCATGCGGGATCTTCAGTTGTGGCATGCAAACTCTTAGTTGCAGTATGTGGGATCTAGTTCCCTGACCAGGGATCGAACCAGGCCCCCTGCATTGGGAGCACAGAGTCTTAGCCACTGGATCACCAGGGAGGTCCTTCTCATGCTGATCTTAAACGTGTTTTTTACTAGTGAAAGAAGAAATCGTTAAGTAGCAACTGACTAGTAATAGAAAAAATTGGAACCAATGATGGCCAGACTGGCAGTTGTTTTGTGCCATATATGCACATCATAGTTATACCTTCTGTCTGTAGAGATGTTCTTCATTAGTAGAGCAGAATTACAAAGCTGCCATTTCATAGTTGTTCCAGAGCAGATCCTAACTTCCTGGTGTGCTAGCACCTAAAAACCACAGGGATACAGGAATTAGTATGTGAGTGATGAATGTCCAAATTCTGCCAGAAATATTTATTGTTTTTTATTTTATTTTTGGCTGTGTTGGGTCTTTGTTGCTGCACGCGGGCCTTCTCTAATTGCGGCGAGCAGGGGCTACTCTTTGTTGCATTGCGGGGGCTTCTTGTTGTGGTGGCTTTTCTTGTTGCTGAGCACGGGCTCTAGACGCGCGGGCTTCAGTAGCTGTGGCTTGCAGGCTCTAAAGCGCAGGCTCAGTAGTTGTGGCGCACAGGCTCAGTTGCTCCGCGGCATGTGGGATCTTCCTGGACCAGGGATTGAACCCCTGTCCCCTGCATTGGCAGGCAGATTCTTAACCACTGCGCCACCAGGGAAACCCCAGAAATATTTATTTTTAAAGTGACCCACAGGAGAGGGCAATGTTCAACCCAAAAGAATGACGCAAGAATGCCAAAGTATCAGGCATTATTTTCATTCCTGGAGCCTTGTAACTAAGAGTCCTAGACGGATTCTTCGTTACAAATGAACCAGGAGAGCTTAAAAGCAGACAAACCAACCAACCAAACAAGCAAAATTAGCCAAGAAAGGTAAGACATTTTATTTTACATACAAAAAGGGTGCAAACTGAGTCCTTTCCTCCCCAGATTGGAGAAGAGGTATACTTAAAGATCACATGTGTGTTTTCCATGGTGCCCTGGGAAATGGGCTACTCTGAGATAATATCAAGACCCATTTCCATTTACTCCAAAGAAGGCTTCTTCCTCTGCAGAGGAGTTTCTACTTAATGGTGTACAAATCTCTCTCCTGGAGGAACCGTTTCAAATACACTTGAAATTGACATTCATGTTTAAAAATACTACAAGTTTCATTTTCACAGCTGAGCTTTGCAGACCAGTGCCAGGGTTTATGAAACAAAATTACGTATCTAAAATAAAAGGTTAAAAAAAAAGGCATTTAACAATAATCAGACACATCCACGCATCAATTAAAACTGATTTCCACAGCTGATTTATACATTATCTAGTCTGAAAAAATTGCAGTCAACATCCCAACATCTTTTAAAAAGTACAATGGGCAAAGATTAAAGAAACAGACAAAATAATAATATAATAAATTAGAGCATGTAATATATCCAATGGGAATTGATGAATGAACATTTTCCATTGGGGGGCTTATAATATTTTTGGTTTCATCTTTTTTTCTGCTGTTTACTCTTCTGCTTGATAAATGGGGCTCATTCCCAGAGCCAGCTTGCTTCCACACCAATTTGAGAAACTCACTTGTTTCTTGTTTACTTCCGAGAATATTCAGGAACACATGGTCCCAGCAACCTGGGCTGTGAGTCTTTATGGAAGTGAAATGCATACAGATGAGTGCTGGCACGCACGTGCACACACAGACACACACACGCATACAAATATAACCACACACACCCATCTGTAGATACAGTCCCCCGTAACCCCCCCCACCCCCCGCCAAAGAAATGGCTCATCTTCCTGAGACATTCCTAACAGATTGATAAGCCTCTTAAAAAAGCTTTCGGTGTAAGGGCTGGCCTGGGATTTGGTCTGTAGCTCATAAAGAGGAACACTGAAAATGTCTCACCTGCTCTGAAAGAGGGGATTTGCGGGGAAGGGGCAGTCAGGATAGCTGTCCTCTTGTGTGTGTTACTGGGACGACTGCACTGCATCCCCATTTCTTACCATGGATAACCCTCTGCTTTGAAGGTGGTGATGGCACTGGAAAGATGATTGTGAGAAGTAAAAAAAGAAAAGTAACAACATAAATTCTGTCCACAGAACTGAGGTTTCTTTATAACACTGAGTTTGGTAATCAAACTAGAAATATATGGAGTACACGTTCACTTTTTCCTTTGTAATACAAGCTGAGCTACAAACAAACTCTGGAGTGGACGTCCTGGTCGCTTTTTGAGGAAATATGTCAACCACTACCATCTATATCCAGGGAACCTACTTACTATTCTGAATACAATGGAGAAACCTATTCTTTTGCACTCAGTCACCTGCAAAAGGAATTAGGAAAAACATTTTTAAGACTGCTTAATTGATCAAAGACTTCCAAGATTCCTTATTTGTGGCTAAAACACTGCTTAAAACTCTGTAAACCCTCAAAAGAGCCATGGTTTCCTCTTTTTCTTATTCAGAAACAAAATCACTCCCCTCCCCCATCAAAAACAAACAAACGCCCAAGAAAACAAAACCACAGGCATCCCATTTTGATTCCTACCAACCCATCATGGGGAAGACTGGGAGTCACTGGCCATCAACCTCTAGAGGGGACCTTCCTGGAGCCCTGAAGTTGGCAAAAGCAAGAACCCCAGAGACAAGTACCTGCTGCTCAGGCCAATCCAGATGGGGTGCCAAGTTATCCTGGCTCCCTAAGGGTTTCTGGAATTCATCTGCCCACCTTGGGGCAATGGTGGATTGGTGGCAGTGGCCTGACAAAGGCAATGTTGGCTGTAGGACAATGCAAGCTCCCGATCTGAGAAATTCTAGCCCTAACATGGCTCTGACACTGGAGACAATGTTGTCAGGGCAATTCACTGGGAATGAAAACTAGTTTAAATATGAAAATGGAAGAGGTGACTGCGACACATGAGGCATGCAGACTTGGGAGAGATGCATCAGAAGAAAGATCAAGTTCCTTAGAGGAGATCCTTTCTAGGCTGCCATGGAAGTACTTATTTTTGAAAAATGCAGGCCATACTGCTCACTGGGAGGGGGAGCAGGTTGTCTCTTTTGCATAAAAAAAGTTAAGGCTACGATCTTTAGTAACCACTCTGACATAACCTTACCCTCACTCATTTCCTTTTTTTTTTTTTTTTTTGGCGTTACGTGGGCCTCTCACTGCTGTGGCCTCTCCCGTTGCGGAGCACAGGCTCCAGACGCGCAGGCTCCGCGGCATGTGGGATCCTCCCGGACTGGGGCACGAACCCGTGTCCCCTGAATCGGCAGGCGGGCCCTCAACCACTGCGCCACCAGGGAAGCCCCACCCTCGCTCATTTCTGACAGCAGAAGTGGTTACTAACACTGAGAACCAACACTGAATACGTACTCCCAATGTACATTTCCAGTGAACCAGGTTGGAAGGTACTTTAGAGGCGATGGACACCTCTGCTGGCTAATGGCAGGGGCTGTTTCTACGAACTTGGAGTTCACTGAGGATGAACAGGCAATCAACACTTCTACTGGAAAACTCAGGATCCTGCTGTCTTCCATCACCCTATATCCCAAAATAAAAATGGGGCTTTAATTGGAGGCCAACCTCATCACCTGACTTTGTACCTTCCTAGACCGTTTCCTCCTAGACAGACCCCAAATGGCAGGAGTATGTTAATTAAGGCAGACATGAAAGCATGCTGCTGCTGGCACACTCTGCACATCCTTGCAGAGCAGTCTGGAGTGAAAGCACTGGGAAACGCCAAGGGATGCACAGCAAGTAATCAACCCGTACTGCACAGACACAGCCATGCTCTGGTCACAAGGGAAGGATCCCTTACGTCTTGGTGGATTCCTGGCCTGCTTGCCTCAATCTGCTCAGGATGCAATGCCTGAAGGACTGCAGGGCTTGGGAGAAACCCTAATGTTGTTAGTGCTTAATGCTAACTCAGCAACTGCATCAATCCTGAAGAAAAAGATCCCTAGGTATCACGGTTATGGAGTGAAGGAAGCTCAAAGACGACAGAGCAAGTGGATTTGGGTGGGCGGTAGCTGGAGGGAGTGCCCAACCCCGAGGCCCTGGCTGAGGAATATAGCTACTCAACGACAGCAGCGGGGCTGAGGAGGGAGGCCTGATGGGATGTGCTGATGGGGATGAAACTGATGTGGCCACGTTACTCCTTAGGTATCCTTCTTAAAAAGAAAAAAAAAAAAAAATTTTTTTTTCTTTTTTAAAGGAAGATCACAGTAGACTCTCTCGGGGGTCTGGAACCACCCTGGAGTACCAATGGCCCTGAGAGGATCACCATTACTGTGCATGCCAGAAGGACTTGGGCTCTTCACCTTTGTTATGAAAAATCAAATACCTAGTAAGAGATCTGAGGGGGGCAGAGAGTGAGAATAGTGCATTAGGAAGAACCCCACAACTGCTCAGGTTCGATCCTGCAATAGCGAGCCTTTAAAACAAAGTTAAGACCCTGAAAAAGTCACAAACCCAGCTGCAAGAGGGCTTGCCCTGCAGCCAAGCTGGTAACTGCCTTTGCTTTTTTTGTGGAAGTGGGGAGGCACTTAGTGGAGTAAGGGGTGCCAGGGATGCTCCAGACTTTGCCACCATTTCCTCTTGCCCTCCCATGAGAAGCAAGGCTTTTTCTACACAGGGATGTGGAGGTTCAAGATTCTATACGGGAAATTAGAGTTACCCAAATTGAGAAGAGTTACCCAAATGCCAACTGAGAAACTATGTAAGTTTCCGTGACAGTGCCTTAACCACCAGCTAATGTCAAGGAAGCAAACCCCAATATTGAAAATTCTTGTGGGGAAGCGGTGTGACCCTGCATCTCCCAGCCATTCTGTTCTGTTTATAGGAAATTTTCTTTTAAAGAAATGAAAGATTACAATCTTTATATAAGCTAGGCAAATTTGAAGCCAGTGAAGTGATATTTCCTAGCCAAGGACCAGTGGAACACAGGTGAAGCCCAGTAACTCTGATCCACGCTACCGCTATCTCTGCTCCATGTAAGACACATCAAGGGACTTGTCAGAAAATACCAACTACCAGAAAGTGTGTCTGCATCCTCCAGTCCAAAAGACAGCCCTACATCTCAAGCCAGAGGCAATGATTTCCGTGTTCCCAAAACCCCCAGACTAGGTCACCAGCCACTGTCCTCCATGGTTAGCTCTCTCTACCCCCAGATAGAAGACCTCGTTCTCTGATGTAATTAATCCTTTCTCCTCGATCACATCTGGAATGAGAAGTCACTGTTTGGATAAGTCACTCATCTCAAATGAAAATCAAGCATGAGAGGTTCTATTAACTCCATACATTGGCGACTTTTCAAGCAGTGAATGAGGAACCAAGACCCTTCATGGCAGCGTGTCTGGACATGGAGAGTGTACCGGGGAGAACAGGCTCTAGATGTGTGGCCATCTCATCTAGAAGGAGTCTAAGTCCAAGTGAGAGGATAATTTCACACCTTTCATTTCAGTCTCCTTTCCCCAGGAATTTTCCAGCACTAACCAATCTTACCCTCCTGTTCACTATAGCCCCATACACTGAGGCCTAAGCCTGCGGCTATGGACCTGCTGGAAGAAGATTTGCAGGTACTTGGTTTCTGATAAGGCAGGCCAGCCCAAATGCTGTAACTCAGCTATTGGGGCAAACAGTACAGATCAATTTTATTTCCTGGCCCTATGATGAGCCAAATCCTGAGGTTCCTCTGGCAGTTGGAAGGCAGGATCACTTTCCTCCTTCTTGTCCACTAGTGGCAATACAGTGGTGGCTGTTTCATCACTAATTTTGTCCCCCAAGTCACTAAGGAAGTCACATGGCTATCTAGTTGGAAGTCCCTGGCAGTGGAGGAAACAGATATTTCAGATTCTTTTTATTAAGCATCTCCTTCTCTGGGATGAACTGTCTCCTGTCACAGTCTGGCTTGGCTGGCTCATCCCATGTGCTGGAGAGCTAGGTTGTCCGAACTGCAGGCTGATGAGGTCAAGAGGCTCTGGAAGGGACATTCTTCAGCAGCTGAGAAGACGAATGAAAATTCAAGTATGTTTCCTTGCCAACCTGAGGGTTCACTCAGAATGACACAGAGTTTGGCTTCTTCTCTTCTGGGTGCTGCAGACCCAACTCTTTCCATTGAGAATGTCCTCTGGACCCATGTTCTCTCTGAATGGCTTGGCTGGCCCCATCCCCCTCAAAACAGAAAAAAAAGTAAAACTCCCAATATAACCAGACACAATATGCATCTGCCTTGTTTTTTGTTTAAAAAAAAAACAACTAAAAGTGCAATAAAGTCAGGTTTTTTTGTCCTTTGCTCAGAACAATTTGCAATGTTCTACTCCTGTCTGGAGAACAGAGTTCGCTTGTCAAGAAAGCTAAGAACGTCAACACACAGGGACAGTAGACTGCAGATTTCTCACAGCTTGTGTCCTACAGTGTAACTTCACAAGAGGGAAGGAGGGAGTAACCTGCACCCCGTGGCCAGCTCGGGATGGAGGCTGCACAGGCACAGAGGAAGATGGAGAGCCATACTGCCAGACACACCTGGTGGGCGGAGAAGGTTCTCCTCCAGCCTTGGCCTGCATCTCCCTCCTACCTTCTTGGCCGCACCCCCAGCCTCTCAAGCTCCTTCAGCAGACAAAGCCTTCAGCTCATTAGCTTTTATGCTGGAGAGGGTTGAGGGTGGGGCAAGAACCAGGAGCAAGTAAACTAAGGGGAGGGGAGAGAATAGTAGTCCTTGAGTTTTTGTGAATGACACCTTCACTGTAAACAATAGGAAGGAGAGTCAACCAGGCAGCCCCAAGGGTAAGCAGTGGAGGACCAGTGGCTCTGGGACCTGCTCAGAGCCTCAGGCAGGTCGGGGCAGCCACTGACCCACTGGGCCCTGGCTGCCCGCACTGGCTCCTTCTGGGGGCATCTGTTTTTCTTCGTTTTGGTTTGGATCTCCACCCTCCCCCACGGAGGAGTCCCTTCCAATGAGAAATGGCAGGAGCTGCGGGTGTAATCAAGTCAGAGTCCCCAGGGCCTGAGGACTCCTGGGAGGCACGGGTCACTTGTGGCGCTGAGCAGTCTTCTTCCTTTTCCTCTTAAAGAAGCAGCAGCACCTGGAGCACAAGAAGACCACAAGTGAGTACGGGAGGCCCGCAGCTGCCAACAGAGTTCTGCATCCCTCTGCTTATTGCAGGGGTGGAACTTCCCCCTGGCACCCGCCCACAGGGTCGCCCGCCATCTACAGTGCACACACTGGAGGCAGTGGGCAGTGTCTGTCAGGAAAGCCAAAGGAGAGAGCTGCTTTATTCCAAACCTAATCATCAAAGTGCTGCAGGCTAGGCAGCAGGACGGAAGCAGGCATTTTTGGAAGAAGGATGAAGAAGGCTTATTTCCCAGTCTAACACCCCAACCTGAAAGTCTCATCCTCCTTTATACCGAACCAAGGCTGGGGGTCCTCAGGGCTGCGTGAGAAGAGCCTGCACTGTTTGCCCCTTGATACAGAGGGCAAAATTATTTAATGCAACTTCGGAGGTCAGTGGGTACGGAGGCTAAACTAAGGCAAACAAACGCCAAGAAAAGTATGATGTATGGAACTCTAGGAGGCTCTCACGATGCTACCAATGAAGGATTAAGGAGTCTCTCTAATCTCATCCCCGGCCCCAGCCAGCTACCTGGCGTAGGCAGGAGAAGCCCTGACCCTAATAACTGTGTGAGCCCAGATCTTTTAACTGAAATCAGCACAGCCTACTCTTCATTTGGAGAGGATCAATGCCACAGTTGATCACCAGGAAGCATCGGGTTTCAGGGTCCTCCTCAACTTAGCTTCCGGAGGCTGCTGCTGGGCCAGACTGGGTTCAAGGACTGACCCTGCTTAGGGTGGGGCTGGGGCCTGATGCCTTCAACAGCCACAGCTCTGCCGCACCCTTTAGCTCGGGTACCTGCTCCGTACTGCTGTCTTTGGAACAGGAAGCCCCTCTTGCTCAGGCAGCGACTATTCCAGAAGGGGGTGATGAGGGCTGTGGCATGGCTGGTGCAAAAGATATGACCTTTCCAGGAAGCTGACACATGGGAAATGAGAACGTGAGGGGCAGAAAGTGGTGGATGAGTCAAAGATGCCATGTGATGGAGGGGAGTAATCTGGAAGTGTCACTCAGACTTGCTGGATCCTTGAAAGGAAAGCTTTTCTCAGAAACTATCTTTGGGTCTTTTGCCTTATCCTTCTGGGTTTAATGTCAAAAATATTCATACAGAAATAAAGAGCTGTTGCTTACTTCCGCATACCCCTAAGTCCTCCACTGTGGCTAAGACTCCCCCCTTTTTTAGTCAGACCCCTTTGTATTCCCACACCCGATGGACTAGTCATCAAAAATTTGGAGAAAGTGTCTTCTTAGAATGCAGAAATAGATGTTTACACAGACAAAATGATGGGCTTTAACCATAACTGAATGAATTAAACATGGAGATGTTGGAAATAGGAGCTTCTTAAGAGAGTCTTAAAAAAGATTTTCTAAGAGTATAATGACATATGTGATGTACTATTAATGGGTGTCAATATAGTCACTAAACAAAGTGTCCTTTGTATTTAGAGGCTGAATAAACTCTTTTAAATACAAATGACCAACACTTTTGATTGTTTTCAGTCCTTAAGGGAATCCCTGGGGAAGGATTTTAAAAAAAGGTCATTTTTTTGTTCATATGCTTTAGAAAACAGACATTCTTTCAAGCTGAATGTCCAGAAATTATTAAATAAGGTGAATTAAATCTCACGGGAGTACCAGTACTTCAACAGAGCTAGCTACCTGTTCCCTGTTAACCATGATTTTCAGAGGGATCACTAACATTTAAGTCAATTTTTATTCTTATGCTTTTTGGAGGATGCTAAGATGATGATTTTGTGTTTTTAAGTTAAGAACAATCATTAAAAAGTTTGAAATACTGTTTTGGTCCGTTTCAAATGATACAATTTCTCTTTTACCTCCTCCAAGGCAAGTCATAAGAATTAATATCTACTTGTAAGCATATCATAACCTGATGTGCAAAGCTGAATTCACCTGACTGGAGGAGAGTGTGAGCTATGGTTTAGAGCCTTAATTTTTGCTAGTTACCGTAGTTAAAACTTCAGCAGTAGCAGAGGCTTTTAGTAATTTTACCCATGAGGAAACGGGCTCCACAATCAACTCTTTGGTTTCTGTGGTGACTACCAGCAATAGGGCCTGTTAACCTTGGTCAGACCCCAGACCAAGCCCACTGACTGACTCCATACAGATGTCTTACTCTCAGAAGAGACTGAAGGCAAGTGATGAACTCTTCTTGTGTCTTAGGTTTCCTTCCAGCTGATTCTTTGATCGGCTCTCCCTTCAGCTACTCCTTTACGACGTTTCTCTGCTGTACTTGTTGTACATTCTTCCCTTGCTCTAATGCCTTGTTTAAGCCCCACAGTATCCATCAAGTCTTCCTTAACCATCCCTGTCAACACTGACCTCTCAAGGGACAATATCATAAAAGTGTCCTTTCAAGCATGCATGTCTTATCTCTCCAGGTAGATTGTATTTCAGCTCTTTGGGGAAGGCCTTGAGACCCCCTAGAGTTCCAAGCACAGAGTGGATGAGCACAAAGTAGGCCGTGAATTTGCAGTCAGGATCATGTGACTGACATCTCACAGGAAAAAACAGACCACGATGATGTCAGATTACACAGACACGTTTGCTAAATAAATAGGCCAAATGTACTCCTTGATACCGTAATACTATAAATTCTATCTCCATAAAACCCAATTTTTATCTTCAATACATCTCTGTCCCTTGGGAAACCCTGTAGGCAACTTGGCTTAGAGAGTTAGGGTACAGAAACCAGTGCCCAACTCAGTTACTGAAGACCAGTAGAAACAAGGTAGTCACAGAGGCCAGCAGACTGTTATCACCACACGGAATATTATCCCACACGTGCAGTGTAGGAGATTCTGGCTCCAGACCGCAGCAGACCAATCAGCTCACGAGCACCTGGAGCTCACAGGCAATGCCCAGGGAGCGAGGCAGGGAGGGCACTGCCTTACAGTGAGAACGCGCCCCACCCACCGTGGAGCCACCAGGGCTTCCCCTTCAAGACCCGCATGCTGCCCCAAAAGTGCATTCAAGGGACCTTCTCCAGGACTGGGAGAGAGACTCCAATGTCTCACTAGCCAAGTCGGCCCTTGGCCCACTATAAGCTCTTATAAGAAGGGAAAAGAAAAGAAAAGGAAAAAAAAAAGACAATAAATGAAAAACAAACAAAAACTCAAAACAACAACAACAACAAAATGTCCATCTCTCCCCCAAGAAGCAGCTCTCTTATTTGGAGATACTCATATTCTACAGATGGAAGAACCAGCTGAACCAAAAAGAAAAGTCACAGATTTTTCCAAAGCTGCTAATTTTAAGGTTAGAGACCGAGCCGCAGAATGTGAGATTATCTGGCAACAACTGTCCTTGGAGTTGTGAGGAATAATTAGATTCTGATTATGCAACTGGTACAGTAATCTGGTCTTCTTACCTCTGTCCCTCTCTGCCTGATAATATCTAGCCATATTAATTTGAGAAAAAATTCACTCAGCTAAAAACGAAGAGACAATTTTGGATACTGTGGGATATCGTTCTGACAGGAGGAGGCTGCATTGTGGTGGGTTTGGAAGGAAAAAAGGAACAGATTAATTGCTAGGTACAGGCCTGCCCATCCCCACCTTGTGGATCTAGTTCCCCAGTCTGGGTGGGTATGGCACAAGGTGGCATACAGGAGCCATTGAGTGTTCCTAAGGCATTTTGTTTGGCTTTGCCAATCCCAACCTAGCCTGGTCCGCTCCCCTAGCATGTGGACTGGAGAGAGGGACTCACCACAGGTTGAGCATTTTCAGGCAGCTACAGAGTGTGTAAAGAGAAAAACACAGAAAGGAAGAGAGAGAAAGAGAGATATTAGTCCACAGAGGTGAGATGGAAGCGACTCCCTGTGAGCCATGCAAACATGCAGTATGTGTCTGTGTTTAGTTTCTTCCTCTGTCAAGGCAGGGTGAGTAGGCCCAGGCCACTTGGTCCCCACACTGAAGTGGAGGGGACAGGTGCCTGATAGAAGCCTCGAGGTGGGAGCTGGATCTCAGTGAGGGCTAAGGCAAAACAGAAAGAGTTGGTGGGAGCTCCAAGAGTGGGCTTTCCCGGGCAACTTCCAGGAAGGTAGCAGGAGAAAGAGCATATGATCCTGCCTGTAAGAATTCAATCAGGCACCAAGGCCAAGCCATTTTGGTTCCCACATGAAGTCTTACCGTGCAATTTGTTAAGTTAACCTCCCAAATATTCTGAGGGAAAGAGAAGTCCCTAGCCTTTCTATAAGACCAACATGCCTGACCAAAGCAGCCAGCAGTTAGCTCTTTCTCTAGAGGGGAAAACAAGCTTAAGAAACACTTTATCTTATTAGGAGGTGACTAGCGAGGAGGGTCACTGCTCAGATTAAGGTATAACTGCCAGAAAAAGGCCTAAATCCCATTCTTGTTAATTCTCAGAGAAAATGAGGTCCACACTTGCTAAGTTGTAGCTAAAGTCAGTGGATAACCTAAAATTCCTGTGTTCTTACCATAACAAAAATCAGCCAAAAAGCTTTGCCTTGCCTCACTACCCTTCCAATCACCCTTAAACAAGGACATGTGTCCTATATCTAGAGAAAAGGGTAAGTTAGATGTTTATTCTGTTTACAGAACAAAAAAACGAGACCCTGTTATTTCTCTCCTCCTTTACACGAAACAAAGCTGGCTGAGGAACCCAAAATCAAAAGCTGGGAAGTGAAGGTTTCCACACTGTTTCCCCAGTACTCTAGCTGAATCTTAATGTAGGCAACAGCCCCCTTTTTTCCACAAGCAGGCTGCATGGACAAATGGCATCACAGCTGTGTGCAATGAGGAGCTGTGTGGGATGCCCTGTGCTTCTCTAGCTGTGACTTCTTCCCATGAAAGTGATCAAGCAGATGGACACATGGCTCCCCCGCCCCCAACCAATACATAGAAGGCCAAGAAGAAAAACACATGGCTGTGCCCTGACAGTTCCCTGGACAAGATGGATTGGTAGCTCATGAAATCACTGGGGGAAATGCCACACAAAATGTCCTAAGCCATGAGCTTTTGGATGACATTTGGTCAAATACGATTGCTCTCCTCTGGTCTCCACATCTTTCAGAAGGCTCAAACCTGGCACAGTGGTCTTTGCTAAATGGGGAGACTTTAAATTCTCTTTACATCTAGAATTTAGATTATACCAGAACAGAACACACCAGATTGAAATCTGTGTGTGTGACTGGTCCCCTATCTTATACACAGAACACAAACACCACACTCACATACACAATTAGTGTACACATTTACCAAAATGAAATGAGATAAATGGGTTCAAAGATAATTCTGTATAGGGCATATTATAAGACTAAAGCCCATTCAATCCTGGTATTCAAAGTATAATATGAAATCCAGAGCTCAACTTTTGGCCTTCAAAGTAATAGCCGCAACGGTGAATTGGAAGTGAGGTGGGGCTGGGAACAGGCGCAGCCATCTTTCAAGCCCAGACGATGTTTGGATCAGACCACAGACATTGCCATCAGACGCAGTACAGTGGTTCCCAACCTCAACGACATATTTGAATCACCGGAACTTAAAAAACTCCTGATGCTCAGGCCACATCCGTGATAAGTTAAACCAGAATCTCTGGAGCCAGGATTCAGGCATTTGTATTTGCTAACATGCCCCAGGAGACTCCAAAGTGCAGCCAAGGTTGAGAACTCAGAGGGTAGGAGTACCACATTGTTTATTTGGGAGAATGAAGTTTTGTCATGGAAACTGAAAAACTGTGAGTACCATTAAAACTTCCACAGCCCCTGAGAAGAGGGAGCATGTTTCCTTTTACTAAAAATGGTCTCCTCCTGGCACTGACCCCCACTTCCTTGTCCTCCTTATGTATTAGGGCCTTACATTAATCAGGAGAGGAGCAGCTGAAGCTGCCTACAGTCAGTAGGGACTCAACAAGAGAGAGTCCAAGTCACCCTCGGTTGCTTTTTATCTACTGGGGAGGAATCCTCAAGTCCTGGCTTTTAAAGGAAACGACCTCTCGAAAGAAAAGTGAGCTCATCAAATAGATGGGCAGCAGAGCAGAGGAGTGGGCAGGGGGCCAACCATGAAAAGTTGTATCTGGAAGAACGCAGATCTTGACTAGCCTCTTACTACCTTTTACTGAGGCATAAGCATGTTCTGGTTTGTACTTAGGCTAGTTGGGGGCTCAAGAGATCACTTAAGGCACAGTATCACTATACATATGTTGCCTGCTTCTGAAAACAAGGTACTGGGATAGCCTGGATGTTCTCAGAGGGTTTATAAGAAAAGTCATCCATATCAGGTGTGGCAGCAGTTACTGATTTGTGAAGGACTTCTCTCTCCCTACCTCATGTTGCCTTAGAGTTTAAATCTGGACCTGAATTTGGGATGGGGCAAAAAGGGAAAGAAGTGATAGAAATGCTGCTTTTGCAGCAGAATCAGCAGTTATTTCACCTTCTACCCCATTTTCTAAGAGTTTAAACACAGACCATGCAGAGAGCACCAAGGGGCTGGTGGTATGGGCAGGGCAAGACATTAACATGCAAGAGAAGCAGAAAAGGGAGTGGGGTAACCTCCTCACCCTCTTGGGATTAGTCTGATTTCCTCTCCATCCCAAGACTCTTTCATTCAACAGGTGCAGAGACTATTTTTCTTGACTGACTTATCTGAGTCTCTCTGAATTCAGAATCATTTAAGTGAGAACAAAAGGGCTCTGAGACCCTTGTCTAGGACTATAGATGCAAAGTGGTTAGCCAAGAACCAGAAATCAAATGCTGTTCAGCATGGCCCATGGTTTAGACAAGCAGATTTTTCTCTGTGTCCCTTAGGGAGCAAGAGGCTCCAGGGCCCCAAGAGGCTCAGGACTGCTATCTGCTGTGGCTCTCA
>NW_021146852.1:0-25000 GCF_002837175.3 Physeter macrocephalus
TGCTGCATAATTTTAGTATATACATGTAGCATGATACCATGTAACTTCTTGGATCAAGTTTCTTTAGGTTGAGCTGGGTTTAAAATGATGTATCATCCCCATGCTGGGGAGCAGGAGTAGCCGTCCAGTGGACACCTCAGTCAGAGTGCCGGTTCTGTCTGGCTCTTCCCAGGCTGGTGTAATTCGCTAGAGAGGCAAGGTGGGGAGAGCTGTTCTGGTGGCTGATGCAAGTCCGTGGTCCCACAGCTGGAGTGCCAGGATGAGAGTACATCCTGGGGGTGGCACTGAGCAAGAGTGGAGCCAGATGGGCTCTCCAGAATCAAGAAGCAGGGCTGAGGGCCACTGGAGTGGGCCTGGGGAGGGTAGGGAGGAGATGTCAGCTTGCTCTTGATAACAGACTCACAGTACTATCTTCCCGTGGCCCTTGAGTTGTCCCTCAGGATAACTGTCCTAAGTGGGGAAGAACACAGGGTGCTGTGAGGTCCGTGGAATCTCAGGAGTCAGTCTTGATGAGGCCTGGCAAGGGCCCCCCCAGAGGCTGGAGTGGGAGGCTGGGGGACCCTCTAGTAGTGGTCATGCATCCTCAGCCCAGCTGTGCTCCCTGATCCTATTTCTCTCCTCCACTTCTCTTCCCATCGTGGTACTTCCTCACCCTCCCAGACTTTTCTCTAATTTTAGCTTGTTCACGACCCCTCAGAGCCCTTGCTCTATCTCATGACCTCTTGCTATACTTTCTTCCACATTTACATGTTCTTGATAATTTTCTCAATACATAATCCCAAGATTAGGACTCGGGAGCATTCTGTGCTCAGCCCCCTCCTGGGCCCGGGGTTGAGCTCTGGGTTGGTGGCCCTGTGCTCAGGTAGTCTTCCCTTTGTATAAAGAGCGCTGGCAGGGTAGTGAGGGTTCGTGGGCCAACTGCCAGGTGGTGAGGGAGGAGTGGCTCTCACATTCTGCCAGCCTCGACGAGGATGATCCCAGGTACCAGGTTAAAGAGTGCTGGGTGGGGGAAGCAAGGCTGGCAGGGAAGGTGCCTCATGTTTCTTTTGCATTTGCATGTACCTTACGGTGCTTGGTTTCTTGACTTACGTATGAACTAATTAAGTTTAGGTGCTTAGAAGATAAATGACCACTGAATATACAGGAGGTTGATGGTTCCAGGAGAGAGTCAACAGGAGGTTGACACTGTTCCAGAGTCTCAAATATTTCTTGGCTACACTTTTACCTTCATCTGAGAAAAGAAGAGTGCTGCTTGGTTTGTTCTTACCTTGGCTCATAGGGACCTGATACGTGCTATTCACTGAGCAATGGGCAGTGGCAGACCCATTGCCATTCACAAGGAGGTGGTGTTTGCAGTCCCCTGGCTTTTCCTGAAAACTGACTGGAGGTGTGTTGTTGCAGGCTGGGGGCTCTTCAGTGGCATCCGCTCCAGTGTCCGCCTTCTCTCGCACTTCTGTCACGCCCTCCAATCAGGACATCTGCAGGTAATGCTCTGCTTCACATGCTATGGTGGTTCATGTGCATCTCAGGAATGAGCGTTCATGTCTGCAGGTTCTTGATTCTCCATATGCCTCTGCTCTAAACAATCAACCTGGTTTTATGTGCTGTTTGCTCACCAGGTACCACGCAAGTCTCATTTCTTCACTTTGATGCCTATTCTCTTTTAAAATTGTTTTTACTTTCTGTGCTTTTATTCCACTGTTCTCTGCATGCAGTTCCAGTGCAGTGTTTTCTGAGTGTTGTCACCACAGTCCCGTGCGGTCTGCTGTTGTCTTGAAAGCTCCTCCCTGCCAGAGTTCTCTGACACAAGGGCTCACTGTGACAGTTGTCTGTCAAGACACAGTGCAGGCATCAAAGAGAAATTCCCATGGCTCAGAGTGGGTCCAGGCCTTGAAGCCTGCTAAGAATACCAAAGCCAGAAGAACACTGAAGTTCTCAAAATCCCTGAATGATGTGGGTGAGAAGGCCACAGATGCTTTGGAAAGTTTTGACTATGCAGAGAGGACTTGCTCTGAAGGGAAACTGATACTCCCTCAAGACCTGTGTCTCAGTATTAACAGGCTCCACCAGAAAGAAAAAAGAACACTGAATCGCAAACCTCTTGGCAGTTCCAAACATTCTTGTGTTTCATCCCTTTCCGCCAATCGTTCAGCGGCCTCAGAGGCGGGAGCCGACAAGGGGGGCATGCACGTCCTGCTTCTGGACGAGAAGGCAGATGGCGAGGCCGTGTCCAGAAGCCGGCGGCTGCTCCGGTACCTGTTCTCGCTGTCACACGGCTTGAGCACCAGCAGCCTGCACTGGTTCCACGAGCTGGAGAGCTGCACTGCCAGCCCTCACCCCGCCAAGTCCTCCAGCGGGCTGGCTGGGAGCGCGGGCTTCTGCTCCGACGAAACGGGAGATGATGACGTCTTTGAGGACAGCATATCCACAAAACCGAAGAGCAGGGTCCTGCGGGCGCCCCTGTGCTCGGTGGAAAAGGACAGTGACCTGGATGGTCCTTCCCCTCTCTCTGAAAAGGGCCCCCCCATCTCTCCCGTGTCCACATCAGGGGATGCCTGCAGGTTGGTTTGCCAAGAACCACCATTCTGGCCGTCTCTGCTCCCCACACTTACATGGCCTCATCTTGCTTTAATATGTGAAGTTTCAGGAAAATGAATAGGCAGTTGTACACAATTACGGATTAATAGTTTTCTCCAGAATAGATTTTGGTATCATTTGAAAAACCAATTTTTATGACATGGGTCCCAAGGTAGTTTCATAGATGATAAAAGAGGAAGAAGCTACACATATTAAAGACCAAGCTGACTCTTCTCAACTAAAAATAAGCAGCTTTTGCGTAAGGAAAGTGGAAGAAAAAATAGTATCTCCAGTCTTCCAGCTTGATGGTCTAGATATTAAGCATTGGCTTCCCCTCTCAACCTCGTTTTTACCCCTCGCTCCACCTGCAACACGATGTGCATGGGGAAGGGCTGCTCTTCAGAAGCTCCTTCCTTCCTTTTAACTTGGATGCAGCCACCTCTGCCCAGGTCCTAACTCCACTTTTATCTTCCCGGGTGCAGCATCCTTGTCAGGCCTCCAGAAGCTTTCAGAATTCACTTTTGCCGCTACTCTTAGGCCTTCCCCATTCTAACCTTTCCCCAGTAGCCCCTCCTCAGGATCAGCTCTTATCATTTATTTTAACAATTGGATCAGAAACAAACAGCCGAGAGCCTGGCCTGGGCCAGAACCCAGTTCCTTTCAGGCCAGGTGTCCCTACCTGCTCTCCAGCTGCTGGAAAAGACCTTTCTGTTTCTCAAAAGTCTGTTAAGTTCCTTGAGGTTAGTAGCTGCATCCTGTTGCATGCACCCTTAGAAATAATGAATGATTTAAATTTCTCACTTATTGCTATGAGTGGTCCTGAAAAAAATGAAATTGCAGCATCTTATAATGGTTTTTCAGGTCCAGGAGAAGCACTGTGGTTTCTCTGTTTACTCTCTGAGAGAGGACAGAAATGTGTAGTTGTGGTGTATGAAGGTGAGGTCAGTGATTATAGCTAGCAAGCAAAATTCATCATCTTTTCAAGTCACTGGCATTTTTGAAAGGTAGAGTGCTGGTTTTGTTTTACACAGAAATTTTACCTCTAATTATTTTAACATCATGTAAGTTCTGGAAGATGTTTCCTTAAATTTGTCTTTTTAGTGAAGTTCTTAAGTCTTACCCAGAATGACTGCTTTGTCATTTCTTATATCATTTTTTCCTCTCTGATGCCAAAAGCCACCCAGACTTTCCATGTTGGTGCGGTAAGCTAGAAATTTTTAGTTTGTAGTAATTGTTTTCATTTGTGTTTGTATGTTTTCGTGCTTATAGTCATTTTGTGATGTTTGTTTCTGAACGTGTTCCTTGGGGGGACTGACCTTCCACTGAAGCGTCATCTTCCCTGTTGTGTGGCCCTCCTTGTAATGACTGGCTTTCCTTCTGCCGCAGGATCTGTCACTGTGAAGGAGATGATGAGAGCCCTCTGATCACACCCTGCCACTGCACAGGGAGCCTCCACTTTGTGCACCAGACCTGCCTGCAGCAGTGGATCAAGAGCTCCGACACACGCTGCTGTGAGCTGTGCAAGTACGAGTTCATCATGGAGACCAAGCTGAAGCCTCTGAGAAAAGTACGTGCGAGGCCACCCTCGGAAGTACTTTAGCTTCACTGAGATGAGCACCCAGAAGAGTTAGCACCTGGGACTGGGTCGAGCCACAGTTGGCTTGTGTTCACTCCTTTAAGAAGTGGGGGCTGGTGTGTACATTCATGTTTTTGGTACTGATTTCCAAGTCCCTTCTCTCAGGAAGAAGCTCTTTCTGTCCATTCAGTCATATGATGTTTTCTTTTTCCTTAAAACTAAGTCTGCTTGCTTGTCTGTATCAGTCATTTGGCCCTTGACCACAGACTGTTTTGTGACGTCTTAGTCAGCATTAAACTTTGTATGTATTAACTCTTCATGCTTTGCCTCTAATTAGGTCCATATAGTGGAGATTAGTATCTCTCCCCAGCACAAAGAACAGCATAACATGGTAAATTTATTTCTATATACCTGTGACAGTGTTTGCTAGATGGGAAGTGGAGGCAGATGGGAAAAGAAAGGAACCACAGGCATTACATGCAGCACAGCTCTCTTCAGGTCCCATGTCCTTGCTTCCTCTGAAAGGAGCCTCATCCGGTGCTCCCTTCCTGTGTAAACACTGGCCGTTCAATGTGTCTGTGTGCCCAGAGTATGGAGAGGTTTTGTTTGGAAGAATAAAAGGTTTGTTCTTATCTCAAAACTCATAAATTGCAAGGGGAATTACATAATCAAGTAACAGCATCAACATGCCAATTCAGTGCTAACTTCTATAGTGATCACTCGTATCAGATATTCAGAGAAGGAAGTATTCATTGTGGGTCGGAGCTCTGGGGAAGCAGAGTGGTGGTAGCATCATAGAATGTTTGTTGTTGAAGCAGTTCTTGAAAGATCAGTAGGATTTAGAGGGGAAATGAAAGGACTCTAGAGAGATCAGATTGTCTCTGGAGAAGAGCATCCACCGCAAATGTAGGGTGAGCATTTCAGGGGAGTGTGAAAGGCTTGAACTGAATGTATCTTAGAAAATCAGTGGGACATTTTAGGAGGGAAGCCAGATGAGATACTGTGTCACACCATAGCAGAAAGAAATCTGGATGTTAGGGAAGGCAGGTGCAAACTACTTAAAAAATGTTTTGTCCCATAAAAGCCTTATTTTGGGGGGGGTACCTACTCTATGCTTATCCCTCAAGTGAGTCTTATGGCACTTTGACCAATATAGATAGTCCATGAAGGCTCTACTTTCAGTTTATCCTGCGTAGAACCACCTGGAAAGGTTGTGAGTAGGGCTGGCAGAGGATATGCAGTGTTTACACTTGTTCTTTTTCTCTACCTCTATGTGTTTTCTTCTGATTCGGAAACCAGTAAATGAAAAAGAAAATCTGGCTATTTGGAGTAAATTAATGAGCTCCTAGAGGAGATGGGACTGGCACAGACTGCTTGTACCAGGAACTCTTAGCATCGATTTCACAGTGTTGCTGCCAATGTAGCAGAGGACCAAAGAGTGAGCGCCCTCCACCATCACCTTCACGACATAGTGTGACCCATCTGCTAGTATGTTGTGGTGTCATCAACCCCCTTCTTCCCCTCACTCATGCCAGTCAGCAAGTCACAGAAACCTAAAGCGTGCCACCTGGGTCTTGGGCCAATGTGCTGTTTTCATCAGGACCAAAACCATAAAGTCTTGTATCAAAGCCACTGAATGCCTGCTTTGCCAGAATAAGCAGCCAGGGGCTTGCTGGTGGTGGTTCATAGCTCATCTTGATCCCAGCTTCTCTTCATTGCCTAGAAAGTTGGATGTGGACAGAATACCAGTGCCTGGTACCTGGTTGACGCCACATGGTTTAAAGGGAGCGACTCTGAGTGTTTGGGGAAATTCATCTAGCTTGGGAAAGGGGGAAGGAGGAGGGAAGCCAGTCTTAACCATCAACAAAGCTCTCACCCCATTGTAGTGCTTTACACCCATGAGCCTGAGCCTCACGCTCTGCGCATTGTCTTTCCAGTGGGAGAAGCTGCAGATGACAGCCAGCGAGCGCAGGAAGATCATGTGCTCCGTGACGTTCCACATCATTGCCATCACCTGTGTGGTCTGGTCCTTGTACGTGCTCATCGACCGCACTGCTGAGGAGATCAAGCAGGGGCAGGCAACAGGTATGTGCTCAGAACGAAAGGTGCACCCAGGAGATCCTGGATGGCCCAGTGGGTCTTAGGACTGGGGTGTTATTCCAGGTTGATTTTCAAGTCAGACCTCAAATGTCTGGGCTTCTGGAAGGAGGCATCAATTATGAGGCACCACGCATCCTTTTTGGATGTTTCTTTTGCTGTGGTGGTAGTTTTTAAAACCCAGTCAGGAGGGCTTCCCTGGTGGCGCAGTGGTTGAGAGTCCGCCTGCCGATGCAGGGGACGCGGGTTCGTGCCCTGGTCCGGGAGGATCCTACATGCCGCGGAGTGGCTGGGCCCGTGAGCCATGGCTGCTGAGCCTGCGCGTCCGGGGCCTGTGCTCCGCAACGGGAGAGGCCACAACAGTGCTCCGCAACGGGAGAGGCCACAACAGTGAGAGGCCTGCGTACCGCAAAAAAACAAAACAAAACAAAACAACCCAGTCAGGAGAGATCAAATCATGGAGAGAGAGAATCTCCATGAATGCCCCCTGGAAGAGCAGGATAAAAGGGATGGACTTGCTCTTCCACTCCTCCAGCGAAGCAAGATTCGATGAGTTAAAGAGTCCATCGTTATGGGAAGTTCAGAAATTGTGTTTCATTTACTTCACATCTTAAATAAGGTCGGCTGATAGGCTAACCGGGTTTTTTCCCTTCCAGGAATCCTAGAGTGGCCCTTTTGGACTAAATTGGTGGTTGTGGCCATCGGCTTTACTGGTGGACTTCTTTTTATGTACGTTCAGTGCAAAGTGTATGTACAATTATGGAAGAGACTCAAGGCTTATAACAGAGTAATCTATGTCCAAAACTGTCCAGAAACAAGCAAAAAGAATATTTTTGAAAAATCTGCACTAACAGAGCCCAACTTTGAAAATAAAGATGGACGTGGAATCTGTCATTCCGACACGAACTCTTCTTGTTGCACAGAACCTGAAGACACTGGAGCAGAGATCGTTCACATCTGATGATGTGGAGGGTGTGTAGTTCTCCTGGACGTCTGTGAACAGCTGAAGGAAATTGTTTACTGCCAATTGTGTACATTTTCTTATGTCCTTTAATAGCATAGACCGGGCAGGTGACTATTTTTAATGGCTTCTCTTTTTCTAAACCCTCCTTAGTGACTCTCCTGGAAAACCCTCACGTCAGCTGTGCATGGCTGGGTTCTGCTTCCGCCAGCGTGTCTACAGGAAGGGAAGTTGGAAGAGCCTGTAACACCATGATGGGGCGCTGGCTGGGTTCTGGCCTGTAGTCTTGAGCAGAATGAGAGAATAAGATGCCAAACCTGAGGTTAGAGCAGGAGCTGGTAGCGCCTGGGCCCTGATGCGCCTCTTCCAGTTGGCAGGTCCCTGCACCAACCCTCTGGAGTGGAGTGTTGGGAACATCTAGCCATGAGGAGAGGTTTCCCCCTCACAAAGCAGAGCGCGGGGAGGCCGCCACTGACAGTTCCCGAGCAGACAGGCCGTGGTGCTCTGTGCGTGGTGGTGAGTGATTCACTAAGCAAAGCAAAAGCACTTTACAAAAAGAGAATCTGTATTTTGTAATATGTGTGTCCCATGGGATTGACATTTAAAAGGACGTCTCATTTACAAACCTTCCCTTCATGACCCTGATTATCTCTTTCACATTATAATAGATCTTAAAACCCTTTCTGCCTTAGCTAAGAAACATGACATCTACTCTGTGTCCATAAAAGGGACTTGTGACTCTAAAGCAGGACAAACAGGTCTGAGGCTTTTTCACAACACCTTATGGGAATTAATGGATGCTAAATGGCAATTCGAGTGTAATTCCTGTGGTTTTGAGCCTGTTTTATGACAAGTCTTCATGTCATAGGGCTGCCCTGAAAGTTTCTTTTTTTTTGGTCAGCCCGGAAGAAGGGTTCATGAGATCTAAATGAAAAGAAGTGACTAATTAGAACAAAACTGAATATTTAAAAACTATTCCTTTAAAGACAAACCTCTCCAGTTTGTGCTGGCTTCACACTGATGGAGTAGGCATTGCATCGCCCTGGTCTGGGGCGTGCACACTGCAGGTGCTCCTGGGTGCCTGTCACTCAGCCAGCCCCTGCTCCTGGCACATTCTGTGGATCACTGCCCAGGGCAGGGAGGCAGACGGGCTGGCTCTGGGGTGTGGGCCAGGAGTGAGCAGCAAACTGCCCTGGTCCACTGTGTCCCTGCTCCCAGCCACTCCCTTGCCCATTTGTCGCCTTAACTGGACTGAACAGAGAGGATCCTTTAGGGGCCCCTGGCCCTGCTATCAGTCCATTCTGTCATCAGGGATTATCTCCTGTACCATTTTTCATAAAACAAAACCAAAATTATTACCATCAAATGGCCTTTGTCCTTTTAAAAAGGTCTGCTTAAAATTCTTTTTTCTGAAGACCAGTTTCATCATGCCAGGCAAATAAGAGTCAACTCCCGGAAAATAGGCCAGGGGGGTCTGCAGTGTAAGTTAGGTATGCCCGGATACTTACTCTCCAGGAAGCTCTGCAGATGAGCATCTGGGGTGAGATGCCTGGGGGTCCTTCCCTCCATCCTCCGAGCCTTAGTTGCTTCATCCAGCTGTTAAGAGGAGGAAGCAAACAGAAGATGATTCCTTTCCATTTCAGAGTAGAAGCCCCACGGTTTGTTTTGAGAGCCAGGAGGAGGCTGAAGGATCTGTAAGCTCTGGAGGAGGGCTTTGCCCTGCCACGGCTTCTCTGGTCTGGCAGCTGCTGTCCAGTTAGTTGTAGCCCATCCCTGGAAATAGGTCAGCCGGCCCTCTCTGTCTCCAGGGCACATCCAGCCTGTGCCTGTGCTCACTGTGCCCCAAAGTGCAATTACCTACACCCCTTCTCAGCCTGGGGACACCAAGCAGCTACAGACTGTCCACTCAGGAGAATCCCAGGTCAGCCCTGCCTGTGCCCCTTAGGAACTGCCTGGGCAAGGCCCCTTGTCCCTCTAACGGCGGATGAGTGGTCAAGGGAAGACTGGGATAGATTTTTAAGTGGGAATCTTTCCCTTTCCCCCTGGTGGAACCCCTTATGCTGGACTTGAAAAGCACTGAGACTTTCTGTAGAGAGGAGAGTGTGCTTAGGTGGGGATAGCCCCAGGGCAGCCCACCCAGTATGCCTGGCACCCTCTGTGGCAGAGATGCCTTTATAACCATGACTGTTGTGTTGCTCCCATGCCCAACTAGACTCTCACGGGAAGCCCTGTCACTTCTTTTTAGGAAGGGCCTAAACACCATCTCGTCACCTCCAGCCAAGCTCCTAAAAGCCTCTGCCTGTGGACAGTCAGCCCCATGTCCTCCTTTTCTCTCCTGGGGTGGCACACAGCTATCCCGTTGCCTTTCTCTTTCCTCGCAGGTTCTGTTGAGCACCTCTGCCCCTCTACTGAGTCCCAGGGCTAATCTCTTCCCCGAAGGGACTAACGGTGAGTGCGAAGCCCTACCAAGGTTGGGCTGTGCTGCCACCTAGTGGGAGCTGTGGATCTGCCAGGCATTCCTTTAGTCTGTGTCAGCTTGCTCTCTAGGTTCTTTTGGGAGCTTAATTATTCCCCATTTCTTCATCATTTTGCACCTGGCTTTAGTGAAAAGATGACACTTGGCTGAACTATATAGAAACGTGGAATGAGCTTGCAGGTCTCAGGGCCAGTGGGGCTGATATTTGTAAGCCAGGGGAGGGGGAGAGGGAAGCAGCCTCAGGGGTACGCCAGCCAGCCATCTCTGATTTGGCCTCTATTTCCCCTCAAATTATAGTTCAACTGAAGGGCTTTTGTGTTTGGGTTTATTTTAAGATTTTCCTGAAAATTGTGAAAGACCTCTTCCTACCACAGGCCCCTAATGTCACTTCCTTTTTTGCTTCCATCCACTCTTTTCAATCTTATGGGTCCTGTTTCAAAACCTGGCGGGTGTGCCCTTCCTGGCTACAGACATACGGACCCCAGGCAGTTGGGCCCGTTCAAGAGCCTCATCTAAGGCCTGAACGGGTTCGAGCTGCCCCTGCTGCCTGGTGGTCGGCTGCAGAGCTGGAGGAGGACTGGGCACGGCAGGGTGTAAAGATCCACGACAGTGTGGATTTGGCCTAATGCAAATACACATTTGAGATACTTTCCCTCTTGGATCTGATTTGAAATATGCAGCTTCCATCTCTAGTCCAAGGAAAGACTGAAACATAGGGAAGTAAAAGCATTTGTCTTTGTTTTGGAAGTAATTGTGCAACTCATCACCTATTTAGATGCAGTGTTTGTAGGAGGTTGATTGTTAATAAAGACCAAATTTACACTGGCATGTGTGGTGTAGTTTCTAAAAGGCACTTCACATTTGAACTTTTTCTTAACTTAGAGAATTTTGAGTTATCTAAATGTCTAGTTTTGTATCCCTTTGTGTATGTTCACTGTTCTTCAGCATTACTGCTTGAATAATTCTCTGTATTGGGGGGGTGGTTGTACTATACACGGGAGTATCTAATTGCAGCAATAAAGCTTTTCTTTAAAAAGGAGTTTTGCCATGAAAGTGTTTTCCTGCAAGGAGGCTGGGAACACTGGCAAGCACTCCAGTGGTCTGGTCCCCTTTCTGGCTTCCTCTGGCTTGCACATCAGGAAAGTAAATCATGCAGACTCACGTGCAGATTTGGTCTGTCCCTGTAAGGGAGGAAGGATCCCTCAGTCACTGGCAGTGGGTTCTGGAGGATGTGTGGGCGTGGGAGTGAAAGCTGGTCGTTCTCACAGGTGTGCTTGTCTCAGACATCCAGGCTCAAACAACTTGGACTCACCACACTCAAGTTCTCTCAACGTGAAAGAAGCCAGACTCAGGTTCAGGGTGTGTATGGCAGCACGACCATTGGAACGGTACATTGCTTAACTAGCCTTATCTGCTGAAACATATACTGAAGCACAGCCCAGCTGAGTGAGGGAACGGGTCAGGGCCGACAGGGCTGCTGGCGATAGCTTAGCCTGGCTGCATCTGCTGGCTCCTGGCGGGGCTTCCCTGAGTAATGACAGTGCCGTTGATCCTCCAGTCTCGGGACTGCAAACCACTCCCGGGTCTGGGAGCGCCGAGGGCGGGCACCTGGCTTCACCTTTGTACGCCAGGTGAAAGGAGGGAGGCCAAGGTCGCCCCAGCATACTGTCCTTGGTGAGCCGGGAGAGTCCGTCCACGAGTGCAGGGAGACTGGGGAGCTAATAAGCAGGAGGGTGCTTTGCCAAGTGTCCTCCTTGCCTGACTTGGGAGAAGAGGTCCCCAGAACTGAGTGGAGCTGTTGAGGCTCCTAGAGGAAGAGGTGGCCGCAGAGCAGCTGCATCTGCTCAGGTGTGGGCTTGCGGGAGGGACGGAGGCCAGCGTGTGCCCCAGCCCTCCCTCCAGAGCTCCCTTGAGCTCAAGCGTCAGTTGGAGGGAGTGGCGAGGAGCATGGAGCTGAAAGAGGAACCTTCTGTAAGAATGCGAAGTGGGGACTGCCCATGAGGAGCCTCTACGCTTTGGGGACCCGATGAATTTGCGTTTGGCTGTAGAGACGCCCAATAAGGTCTTGTTGCCGGCGGGCTTGACACAATGCCATCCCCAGGCCTCTCTGCCCTTTCACACCAGCCACAAAATGACGGGTTGGGGCCGCTGATGGCACACTGCTAGGGACAATTTGAATCCTCTAGGTCGGGGGGTGGCCCACCACTGCTCACAGACCAGCCTCCCGTTTCGTAAATGTACTTGTAGACGTACAGCCTTGCCCTTTCGTCGACACTCTGTTCAGCTTATTTCCTGCTACGATGGCAGATCGTATGGCCTGCAAAGCCTACAATATTTACATGCCCCTTTACAGAAAAAGTTTGCCAACCCTTGGCTCATGTGATCAGCGCCCCCTAGAGTTGTTGCTGCACAGCCCACGTGGTGTGAGAGACGTAGACGACCCTCTCTCGGGCCTGTCTTTTCTCCCAGCCTCAGAAGTGCAACGGTGACCAGGAGTCCTGCTGCACGTCTGTGTTGCCGGGTCAGGAAAGAGCTGAGAAGGGTAATTCACGGGGGAGAGAGGGAGAGGGATGAGCCTGCTCTCCTGAGCTGAGAGTTCCTCTGGGCTGGCAGGCCCAGCCCCTCGGCCCTGCCTCGCCAGGCTGCCTCCCTCGGAGCTGAAGTGAGAGGAGCGGAGTCCAGGCTCTGCAGGCACGATCTCAGCGACCCCTCTGCATTAGGTAGGCGTCTGGAGGTCCAAGGAGCCAAGCTGGGCTCCACTTTGGTCCTGCCCATAGCTTTTATCTGATTTTCAAAGTGGTCTGTGCTTCCCCTCCACAGGAACGTCCCTCACCCAACACTAAGAACAGGTATTCCAGTCTGACCCCCATGTATAGCGGGGAAACTGAGCCCCAGGGAGGGTATTGGTTTGAGTCACGGAGACCCCTCTGACTCAGGGCTCTCCTCCCACCCCACCCTCCGGATCTCAGCCAGTTTCTGGGGTGTCTGGGAAGAAATGCAGCCAATTTCCAATTCCCTGACCCCATCTGATTCCACCCTGTGGAGGCCCAGGCCCAAGAGACAGAGTTGGGCTCTCTGGGTTCATCCCACCATTTATGATGGAGGAAGCGAGGGAGGACGTGGAGGTCCTGGGAGCAGGGCTGCCTGCTGGGTTGAATTAGCAGCTACCCCACTGACTTCTGCCTTTTGGAGTACTGCCCCCCAGAGGCCTGCTGGCAAAGGCTTCACTGCTTCAGAAGCACTCGTAAATTCTTAAAATGTTGGCGATGAAAGGTACTCTGGTGCGAGATCACCCAGAGGCATCACAGCAGATGATGTGGAAGGCCATGGAAGGCCCAGCTCCCCTCCAGCTGGCAGCCTCTCAAGGGTTCCTGCTTTTTGCTGAGCTTCAGTTTCCTCATCTGTGGACTGGGGCTGACACTCCCCGCCAAACCCCTTCAAGGGGAGCGTTAGAGGTCAAGGCAGTGCTGATGAGTCCCCACATTTCCCTTTTGGAAGGGTCCACCCAGGAATGTAAATTGGTGCAGCCACTATGGAAAACAGTATGGAATTTCCTCAAAAAACTAAAAACAGAGTTGCCATATGATCCAGCAATCCCACTCCTGGGCATATACCCAGACAAAATTCTAATGTGGGGCTTCCCTGGTGGTGCAGTGGATAAGAACCTGCCTGCCAATGCAGGGGATACAGGTTTGAGCCATGGTCCAGGAAGATCTCACATGCCACGGAGCAACCAAGCCTGTGTGCCACAACTGCTGAGCCTGCGCTCTAGAGCCCGCGAGCCACAACTGCTGAAGCCTGTGTGCCTAGAGCCCGTGCTCTGCAACAAGAGAAGCCACCGCAATGAGAAGCCCGCACACCGCAACAAAGAATAGCCCCTGCTCGCTGCAACTAGAGAAAGCCCACGCGCAGCAACGAAGACCCAATTCAGCCAAAAATAAATATAAAAAACAGCAAAAAAAAAACACCCTCTAATGTGAAAAGATACATACATGCATCCCTATGTTCACAGCATAGATGTGGTGTGTGTGTGTATAATGCAATATTACTCAGCCTTGAAAAAGAATGAAATCTTGCCATTTGCAGCAACATGGGTGGACTTAGAAATTATCACACTAAGTGAAGTAAGTCAGAAAGAGAAAGACAAATACCATATGATACCACTTTTATGTGGAATCTAAAAAATGACACGAACTTATCTATGAAACAGAAACAGACTCAGAGACGTAGAGAATGGACTTGTGGTTGCCAAGGGTGGGGGGCAGAGGAGGGATGGATTGTAAGTTTGGGATTAGCAGATGCAAACCATTATATATGGAATGGATAAACAGCAAGGTCCTACTGTACAGCACAGGGAGCTATACTCAATATCCTATAATAAACCATAATGGAAAAGAATATGTATGAAAAAAAATGTGTGTGTGTATATTTATATATATATATATATATATATAACTGAATCATTTTGCTATAGAACAGAAATTCACAGAACATTGTAAATCAACTCTACTTCAAAAAACTTAAAAAAAAAAAAAGTCCACCCAATGCTCCTTCCCCTAAGCTGTGCCAGTGCACATGGGGGTGAGAGTACTTCCGGCCCAGGGACCCTAAGGACACGCTCACTGCTCCTCACTACTTGGGGTGTCAGGCTGGTGGGGGGAGGATGACCCCTGGGCTAAAATAGAGCTGACCAGATGGCCAGGGGTGGCTGGCCTAGCACATCAGGTGTACACTTTCCTGAAACCCTGTGGATCCCACTGACCCAATTCTGAAGTCAAGGGCTGGGGGCTGGGGCTGGGCATGTGTGTAGGAGGAGACAGTGGATTGTCATCCCCAAGCTCAGGGCTGGCTCTGCTTCTTGGGCCTGAGGAAAGAAAATGCATGTTTTTGTTTGTTTGTTTTTTGCGGTACGCGGGCCTCTCACCGTTGTGGCCTCTCCCCTTGCGGAGCACAGGCTCCGGACGCGCAGGCTCAGCGGCCATGGCTCACGGGCCTAGCCGCTCCGTGGCATGTGGGATCCTCCCGGACCGGGGCACGAACCCGTGTCCCCTGCATCGGCAGGCGGACTCTCAACCACTGCGCCACCAGGGAAGCCCAGAAAATGCATTTTTTAAAAAGTCATGTTGCTTTCTCTGCCATAGGAGAAAACAGCCCCCAGCTCCCACGATGATGCCTGGAATCTGTAGGTTAGGTGCCCAGCCGGGAGGAAAATACGGGAGCAGCAGGGTGGTGACTTATGCCAGCCCTAGGCCACCATAAGGGCACAGAAATAAATACGGCGGGTTCCCTGTCCTCCAGGGGCTCTAGTTTCAAGGGTGAGACCACGTGGGAGGACGGAAGAGGTTTGAACAAAGCCCTGGGGGAGAGATGAGCTCTGTCTGGGCAACTAGGGTGTCTCCCCAGAGGGGATGAGATCTGGGATGTGTTCTGAAGGAAGAGTAGGAGTTTCTGGGCAAAGAAGAGAGAAAAGCACCTTTTCTCCAGACTGAGGGTTGCGGGGAGGCTTTTGCCTAGAAGGGATCACAATGATTATGGCTTTTGGGGGTTGGGGAGGGGATTGAGCTGTTTGGGGTGATTGGAACGTAGCATGTAGAAGGAGACCTGTTTTAAATGAACTCCTTTATTTTTATGAAAACCAATTCTTAATGCATTCAATAAGAATTTATTTGGGCACCTACTGTATGCAAGAAATTGAACTAAGCATAAATAGAACAGAAAATAATCATCCCGTGTCCCCAACAAGAGCAAACATCCATCCGTTATGCTGCTCTGTGGGGCTTTCCTGCTGCAGAAGCGCTGAGCTGGGTGGTGGGCAGGAAGCTACACAGTCCTGCTCTGTGTAGGAAAGGTCCCTGCAGTGTTTACACACTTGGATCAAAGTATGGGATTCACTAGAGACTGAGGAACAAACAGGGAAATGCACCGAAGCTTAGCTATATCATGGTCTAACCTGGGGAGCCTTTGGTTTGAAGCCAGGAGCCTGGGGCCTGCGGGCAAATTCCCAGGAATCCGAAGGCCCGCCCTGCAGCCGCCCTGGGAGCCTGCCCTCCTGGGCAGGCTGGAGTCTGGGTGCCGAGCCCAGCCTTGAGCAGCTGGCCGTCCTGGAGTGAGACGGGCTCAGGCGGCCACTCAGATGGCCACGCTGTTGGGGATCCGGTCTGGGGACAAGTAGTAATACGGCAGCTTCTTGTTCTTATTGCGCTCGGCGATCACGCTGACAATGGTTTCCAGGTTCTTACGGAATCGGGCCATGGCCTCCTTTACAGGCGTCTCGATAAAATGCTCCTCTGGGTACATGCCCAGGAACAGCTGAGGACCCAGACACGACAGAGACACGTTAATCTGCGATGAGGCGATGTAAACTGACAGGCCTTGTCCCACCCCCAGAGACCATCCTTTGGGAGGCAAGGCGTGTGCTCATCCCCCCATCTCCACCTCCTGACACCTCCTGAGAGCGCCCCGAGAATGCTCCTGGGCTGGGACCTTACAGATCAGTGCCCTGCCACAGGGTGGCTATAGGACGTGTAAAGGTGCAGGCGGACGTGGAGGCGGGGGGTAGTCCTGGCTGTGGTGGGCATGTGGCCTGGTCCCAAGCGGCACTCCTGCCTTCCCACCTGAACTCGGGGCAGCAGGACCACAGGGGCCAGCGCAGGCCTTCTCTCCAGCCCAGGACGGCCACAGCCAGGCTCTGTTGGGGGTGGTATGCCCATTTGCACGCCCACACAGATGCCTGCAAATTAAAACTAGGCATATCTTTTAGAAACAAACTATGGGATTGTTAAAATTGGCAAGTTTCATACCCAGGGCTGGTAAAGGTAGGAGAAATATCCCGTGCTATTGATGGGGTTTTGGATTTAGTTGGTGGAGGGCAATTCAGTCTCAACATTCTTTGACCAAAAAACTCCTCTACAAGGACGTACGGACACACGTGCCAAGACCCATACATGCAGATGTTAGCGAGGGACCACAACATTAGCAAAGGTCCCAAAGCAACTCAGATGCCAACGAATGCCTGTGGGTCTGGGGCTGGTTCAGCTGGCCCGTCATTCTGAGCAGCCATGCGCCGACACCGTGGGGCTGTGTCTACCGAGAGCCGGCTTTGGGATTAGCTTCGGTAAGTTGTATGTGCGTGGGAATGTCTCAGAAGATACCCAGGAAACTCTCAGCCCCACCGCTGGGGTGCCGGGGAGAAACCCACATGACGGAGCCTTGTCAATGGCAGGGGTGGGGGGTGCCCTTGTGGGGAGCGTCCCAGTGTCCCCCTGCTCTCCTGCCCCGCCCACCCTGAGCTCCAGCCAGGCTTGGGCCTGAGGGCTTCGTGGGCCCCTCCAGCCTTGCAAGTCAGGATTCCTGGCCAGCAGGGGTCCAGCCTGAGCCCTAAATCACAAAACCCTGGGGTTGAGGAGTGGGTTAAACCTTCTGACTACCGGAAGGGGCGAGGCAGCCTCCGGTCTCACCTCATTGTCCTGGAACTGGCTCAGCGCCCACACTGCACCCAGATGCCAGCAGGAGCGGCCACGGTCGGGCAGCATGTCCACGATCTGCTGGATGGTGACCACACCCTTGACTGTCGGCGGTGGGGCTCGCATGGTTGGGGGGGCATTGGGGATCCAGGAGCACCAGTCGTACTGCGGGGACGGCCATCGACTCGAGTGGGCACCTCTGTGGCACAGCCTCCGCCCACCTTCGTCTCCTGCACCTCCTCCCGAGTCCCCTCCTCCCGCTCCAGCAAGGCCAGGGCAGGCCCCTCCCTCGGGCTGGCGCCCAGTGGTTAGCACGGAACCAAACCGCGCCAGGAACACCGGATTCCTGGCCCCGGGGCTGCCTGGGCTTCATCCACCCCATCTGTCTGGAAGACGAGGAAGTGGGGCGGTCCGCCCAGGGCCCCTCAGAAGCAGTCAAGGTAGCCTTGGCCACCTCCCGCCCAGACGGCTCGCCCTGCCCTTGCCCACCTGGCCGAAGTTCACTGCCGCGTGCTGGGCTGAGGCCGTGAAGATCACCACAGTCAGGTACTCGGACAGCTTCTCCCTGGTCTTGATGCACTCGGGGAAGCCTAAGGCAGAGCCACGGGCTGGCTGAGACCCCAACCCTGGGGAGGGACCCCCGACTGGCAGACACACGCCTCCACCCATACTGCTTCCTGGGTTCCCACACACCAGTGCTGGAGGGCCCGGGCGTGGGCAAGACTCACTGGGAGGGGACAGCCGCTTGGCCCAGTGTTCCTGTTGTTTCTGACCTGGGCTCTCAGGAGACACAGAAAGGCCCTGAGATGTCCCCCTGAGGCATACTGGTGGATAGGGGTCCCCTAGGGGCTCTGGCCCCAGTGCCAGGTGCTAAGGTGGAGGCCACAGGCCAGCACTGCCCAAAGAAAGTCAGGGAAGAGCAGAAGAGAGGGCTGGGGGCGGGGGCAGGGGGATGTCCCTACCTGAGGCCTTCCTGCCCCGCATGCCGTATATGTAAACGTCCTTCACGAAGTCCTGCAGCTCCTGGTCCTCCTCCACCACCTGGTCGCTCTCGTAGTAGATGTCCACCACCTCGGCTGTGAACCTGGCCCAGGAGGAGAGGCCCAGCTAGGAGTGGGTGATCCAGCCAGGGCCTGCAGAGCTGTATCCCTGGGCCCCAGGGCAGAGCCCCCATCGGTGACGCTGTCACTCTTTAATGTCCAGACTCACGTCACATGTTCTTCCACCCCCGCCCCGCCCCGGCATACCCTCATTCCCCCATCCCTGCCCAGACGACGGAGCCAGGCCCTGGCCCACTTTGCCAGCTGCCCAGCCCCCTGGCTGGGGCCATCAGTGCCCACGCCCACTCCTCCTGCAGGCCCTCCGCCCCTGCTGCCCAGAGCAGGTCCCACAGCCACAGCACTCACGCCCTGATGGCCTCCCACACCAGGAACCCGTCGTCCCGGTAGAAGTAGTAGGGAATGTCTTCTGTGTTGTCCATGCCCCGGGCCTTGATGGCCTCAGGGAAGCACAGGGAGCTGTAGGTCAGGTCCTGCATGGACTTCTGCACCATCTGCACGTGGCCACCGCCCCCTGTGGCATTGGCCTTGAGCAGGAGGGGAGAGAGCGCCGTGAGCCGAGGCTGGTTCCCCCTCTCCAGCCTTCCAGCCCCACGGCTCAGCATGAGAAACCGTGAAAGGGCAGGGCGATGACCAGGCCTGCCGAGGGCTAACCTGGGTCCCATGAGGTGGGTGGGAGGGACGTCTGACTCGGAGAATGCCAAGGGCAGCCCAGTGAGAGGTTACGGGGAGGAGCCTCTGCCCGATCAAGATGTGAGGGGCTGAAGTGCAGAGACTGGGGCCAGCTACAGGAGGGAGGGGTGAGCTCCCATCCCGAGCAGGGCGGCGGGGATAGCTGGCAGGGTGGAGCCCGGGCTGGAGCAGCCCTCGGGCCAGGCCTGCCCTCGTTCTGAGCACGGGCTGCCCAGAGCCCGAGCCCTGCTCTCAGGGACCTGATCTTTGGGCACAAGACGGGGGCAGATACCAGCCCCCAGGACCCTCACAACTCTGTTGAGAGCATCTTGTGTGCCAAGGTGAGGGCTGGATAGACGCCCCGGCTGCTGAGATGCAGGCACACACACACGGTGGCTGAGTGCTCAGGGCACAGAATCTTCAAAGGAGGGCTTGGGTGCTGGGGGCCAGACACTGGTCCACTGTAGCCGTTTGACCCAAGCAGGACCAATAGAGTTGCTCCCCGGTACTTTCTATTTGGATGGAAGATGATGTCACTGTGTGGGAACATGAGCTTGGAGCTCACTGTGATGAGGTCCTGTTCCCTCTCCCACAGGGGGAAGGCTGCCTGAGAACCCCGTCTGAGAGAGTGAGGCCCACAGAGTTTAGAGAGTGGAAGAGTTCCAGCCAGTGGCTTGTACCCTGGGGATATTATTCGAGTCCCTGGTCCCTGCGTATGAGGCATCCTGGTGGGCAGGGGTTGCTTGGGGGCTCTGGGCCCAGCACCTGGTGCTGAGGTGGAGGCCACAGGCCAGTGTTGCCCAGCGAAGACACGGAGCTAGGAGCTGTGGCTCCCGAACCCGAGTATGTCCAGGTGTGTGAGATGATACGGTTCCTTTACAGCTGCAGCTGGTCTGAGATGGATTTTGTCATTTTCCACCCAAATGGTGATTCAACCCTAGTGATCGTCTGGCCCGCTCACTAATGGGAGATGGGAAAGGAGGAAAGTTGGAGGTAGGGCTGCCGGGAGGGTCCAGGCTCGGTAAGCCCACTGGGGGGTCGAAACAGGGGTGGGGTGCTGCCTGAGAGGATGTGATGGGCGGGGGGGGACCTGAGGCCCCGCTGACAGAGCACACAGGCTGGGAGCACCGACGGCCTTCGAGGAGCAGGTGCCGGGGAGATAGGAGGATGGAGAGGGGAGGGAGGAGGTGACAGGAAGACCCCGACGAGGAGGAAGCGCGGGTGGTGCTTGGAAGTGGCTGGGTGGGAGGGGCGGACGTGGGCCAGGGAACCTGGGAGGCTTCACTCGGAGCGCCTCCAGCCTCCCACTCTACCCGGGCCTCCAGCCCGGTGCCTAGGGGGGGCTGGTCTCCCGAGAGGAAATCTGGACCTCAGGTCGGAGTGGAGGCTGCCGAGGTTCTGAGAAGTAGGTGGCTGCTGGGCCGGGCTCTTCCAGGCACCGAGGCGGGCGGGAGGCACCCACCTTGTCAAAGAGGCCGGACTCGCAGATGAGCTGCTCCCGGGCCTTGGTGTTGATGGCGATGGTGAACCGCACGTGTGCCACCAGGAGCTGGGTGGAGGGGCAGGAGGAGACCTCAGAGAAGGCCGGTCGGGGGCTCCTGACCAGGTCTGTGCCTCCTCGGGGGTCCTCCGTGGAGGGGCGATGCTACAGGCCTCAGGGAGGGAGTGAAGCTGACATGCTGACCTTCACTGTGGAGCAGCTGCCAGTGGCCTGGGGGATGGGTGCCGCTCTAATGCTCTAATGCATAATGGTCGTGATAAAAATGATAACAGCCAGCACTTACGCGGAGCATAACTGTGTGCTAGGCACTGTTTGAAGCTCTCCGAATCTGTCAACTATTTTAACCCCGACAGTAATCCTAGGAGGCAGGCATACTATCTGAACTGTTCTACAGATGGGGAAACGGAGGCACATAGAGGTAACCTGAGCCTGCAGTCACCCCAGCAGTCAGTGCTGGTAGGCTTTGGGAACAGAGAAGGGCAGTGACAGTGGGGGCTGCCACCTGGGATCAGACAGGGTCACACTGAACTCATTTGCCTCTTCAAAATCTGCCCGCCCCACCCAAGGCGAGCCCAAGCTGGAGTCAGGCCCCGAACCTGTGTCCTCAGGAACCAGCAGGCTCAGAGCTGCTTCCTTCCTTGGGGGTACTCACCCACCTCCCCAGCATCTCTCCAGGGGTCTCTTATGGCCACTCCCAGCCAGTCCTGTGGGGAAGTCAGCACCCCTCCTCCCTCCCTTCTGTCCCCCAACCCCATATCTGGATACCCTCTCCCACCAGGTAAGGCAGTAGCTTGCTGTACCTTGAAAATGGGGTGCACAGCAGGCAGCTGGCGGTACAAGGCGATGCCAAAAACCTCAGACACTAGATGTGTGCGCAGAAGGTGGGTGATGGTCTGGTGGATGTGGAAGTCACTGGAACGCACCCAGATTTTGGCTAGAAGCCAGTCATACTTTGCATCCGAAGGGAGAAAAATGGGGTTCTCATCTCCTGGGACCTGGTTGAGCTGATACGTTGGAGAAAGAGAACGCACTGCAGTATTTCGCTCCAGACTGTAGCTGCAGAAGAGCCTGGCCTCTCAGGAAATTCCAGGAGAATCCAAATTTCTTAAACAGTGACTTTTGAATCATGAGAGGATTGTGGAGGAGGGCAGAGGCCTAGAGATCGTATTTCCTATCCCAGCTGCATCACTTACTACCCGTGGGACCCTGGGCAATGTAGCCTTTCTGAGCTCTGGCTTCACCATCTGTAACAAGGGCAGTGTTTACTCACCTCACAGTTACTAGGAGAAGTGAATGAAAGAGCATGAAGGCATCAGCAAGGGGCGAGCACCGTCATGTGTGAAGGCTGTGGTCTTCCACCCGTTCCCCATCTCCGCTCCTCCCTCCTGGTTCCACCTGCTTCTCTGCTGCTGCTTTTTGGTCTCCCAACTTTCCTTTCCTCTGCTCTCCCCTTAAATGCTGCTGTTCCCTAGGCTATGTCTTGGTGCTCCTGAATTCCCTTCTTGCCCTAGATTAGCAACTCCAGTTCCTGGGGCTCTAGGACCTGCATGATGCAGTGTCCCAAGTCACTGTCCCTTGAGCCCAGCCCTGCGGCCAGGTGCCTCCGTAGTAGAGGCTGGCTTGTCTTTCCATTCCCCGTTTCAACTCCACACTGGGGCAGGGGTGATTTTTTTTTTTCTAAAATGTAAATCACGTCAGGTCAATCCTGTCCTTAAAAACACCCAGTCACCTCTTCGTGCCAGAAAATAAGGTTGCCAAACTCCGTGATCTGGCCCTGACATATCTGCATTATCCAGCCCTTCCTGCCCAAGTCCCTGGTCCCTAGCTTTGTCCATGACAACAGCCCTTGGCATTCCTGGGGCTCTCCCCTAGCGCCCCGTGCAGCCTTGGGACCTGACAGCCCGATGTCATGTGAGCCTGCAAGGTAGTTGCTGTCATGACCCATCTTTCTGAGGAGGACACAGAGCCTGGGAGGGGTGGACACATGGGATGAGAATGAATTATCCAGAACAGAGGAGGAGAGTGGGGGAGCCATCATAAGAACTGGGGGCTGGGCCGGGTGTTAGACTCTTGCTGGGAGCAGTGTGGCGCGAACAGGGTGACCCAGGAGGAGAGCTGCCTGAGATGTGGAGGAGCCAGACCAATTTGGGTCCTCAAGGTCATGCTAAGTATTTTGGAGGGTAATTTCCCTATCTCTCCCTCAAAAACAGAGATGAGGTCCAGTAGAAATATAATGCAAGCCACATGTGGAATTTAAAATTTTCAGGTAGCCCTGTAACCAAGCAGGACCCTATGGGGGTCTTTCCAGGACAGATCCCCTCCATGTCCTCCGCCTGCCTCTTGTCTATAGAAAAACTTTAGCATCCTAGGCCTTCCCTGAGTTCCAAAGAATAAATTTAATCAGAGAAGTGAGAAAATGCAGAAATAAAGGAAAACAGTCAAGCAAGATAGAATAATATACTTTAGCCATTAAAACAAAGTCAAGGACCTTTAGTTCCTCCTCAAGGGCTACAGATAATATTCTGAGCCATATACTTTGAGCTGTTTTGCAGATACTGAAACCCCCAGCAGGTGGAAGAAATTAACTGTGTGCTGCCCACAAGCACACAGACCCCAGATCAGTTGGAACCAGAAGGCTGATGCTGACTCCCGATTACCTCACCACCAACCAATCAGAAGAATGTCCAAGAGCTGATCACACATCCCACAAACCCCCTCTCTCACCGTGTCTTTAAAAGCCTTTCCCTGAAAGCCACTGGGGAGTTTGGGACCTTTTGACCACTAGCTGCCTGGACTCCTTGCTTGGGGCCCTGCGATAAATGCTGCACTTTCCTTCACCACAATCTCTAGAAAGGAGCCAGCTGCGCAGCTGCACCAGCCACAGACCTTAACCTGAATGGGAACCTTGTTCCCACCACCAGCGGTGGGAGCTTGTGTTGGGAGAGAGGAGCAGAGGCAGTCAGATGAGGACCAAGGACATACTGATAGATGAGCAGAACATCCCTGCTGGTGGAGGGCTACTCCTCTGAGGCCTGGATGGAAGTAGACGAGGATGGAAATGGTGCTAAGATACTTGTATATGTCCTTGACAAAAACCGAGCAAGAGGGTCAGGAAGGCTCCTTCCTGAGCTGCTGTGGGAGCGATGGGGAGGTGGGGCTGGGGCATCCAGCCCACCTGAAACCCTCCCCGTTTCAGGTGATGCATCTCAATGCATCTCAATGCTGTCACTGTGGACAGTCGCCTGGACAACCTGCAGCTGGTACCGTGGGGTTGGCGGCCCAAAGTCAGAGACCTCGAGCAAGTGAAGGGAGCAAAGCTTATATTGGCTTGCAATTCAGCAGCTTCCCACGGACGCCATGGCGGAGCAGTTCCCCGTCCTGAATGTAACCCGGTACTACAACACCAACGGGGACGGGGTGCAAGAGGAGGAGACTCCCTGCGCCTGCTACGAGCGCCGTTCCCCTCCCTGCGCGATGACCGAGAAGCAGCTCCGGGAGTTCAACATCAGGGGCCGCTGCCAGCTGGCTCGCTACTGTGGCTCCCACTGCCCGCGGAAGGACTGGTGCGCCCACAAGAAGCACTGTCAGAAGCTGCGCCCCTTCCAGCACGAGCTCGAACCGGAGCCTCGAGCCGCAGAGCAGCAGCGCAGCGCCCGCGCTCTCGGCTTCCGATCTCCCCGGGACGCGGCGGACGTAGGCTGAGAGCCAGACCCGGAGTTGCTGAAAGAGCCGCTCCCGCAGCCGCGCAGCTGCCGGGGGCCCCTCACCGCGCACTGCCGCAGCGCCCCCTAGTGCTCACCTAGAGCAGAGACCGCCGGGAGGCGCCCGCCAGGACCCTTCTCATTATCTCAATGTTAATTGTTCGTAAACTCATGTTCAGGTTTTTGAGGCGGAGGACATGGGGGGCGGGGGGGCTCTCGTGGGAAGGCTCCTTAGGGTCCTGCTCAGTTACAGCCACAGTAATAAAAATAAAAACAAACGGGTGAACTTTATGTTAATAGTACAATTTTATTCTACCCAATCTCTCTAAAATGTCACTTCAACATGTAAATAATAAAAATTCTATTTTTTTTTTCTCGTTCTAAGTCTTCGAAATCAGGTGTGTATTTTGCACTTCCAGAACGCCTTGGTAGGGGCTAACCACATCTCAAGGGCTCTAGAGCCGTGGGTGGCCAGGGGCTCCCACGCTGGACAGAGAAGCTCTAGACAGCCCGCCCCGGGCCTGCTCACCCAGGACAGAGCAGTGCAAGGAGGGCAGAGTCTGACCTTCACGATATTTTTGGTTGTTTGTTTGTGAATGTAATTAGTCGTCAACCTTTAAATATCAGTAATTTCACATAAAAATCTGGATTAATAGGTTTTCTTGGAAAATTAGGAGGTCTGCGAACTCTGAAACCATGTTCTCATAGAACAACACTCCAGCCCCTTTTAACAGTCCCAGCTCTCAGGCTCCCCACTGCCCCACCTCTCCCCTGGCCCCTCCCCTGCTGCCCCGCTCAGTCTCGCCCCTCCTACTGTTGTCCTGCCCCCCACCCCGTCACTCCCCTCTTATTGCCCTGCCCCTCCCCTTCCCCACCCACTGCCCCGCCCCTCCCAGTGCTTCGCTATTTTGCACTGAC
>NW_021146853.1:0-25000 GCF_002837175.3 Physeter macrocephalus
TGGTGCTGTACATCCTATGGGTCTTGACAAATGTATAATGACATGGATTTACCATTATAGTATCATACAGAGTAGTTTCACTGCCCTGAAATCCTCTGTGCTCCACCTTTACTTTAAAAGATAAAATGGGATCAATATGGTTTTCTTCACTTAATATACTGCAATTTTTTCCATCTTCTTAAATTTTCTTCTGTACCATTATTTTTCGTGACTACCCAGTACATTATAAGTCTGTACTGTAATTTATCAGACCAGCTTCCTACTGTTGTGTGTTTTAGTTGTAGACAAGTTTTTCTATGTAAACTATGTTTCGATGAACATTCTCACAGTATCATCTTGTGTACAAACATCCTTTGGGTAAATTCTGGACAATGCTTCTCATTTAAGAACCTTAAGTCTCCCATCCTTAGTAATCACAGCCTGACTATGGGCTATCTCCTTCCTTTTGTCTCTCTGTCTAAACACAGGAGAGGAAACACCTCCTCCAGATGGATTTCAACGGACTAAGAGCATCTATGGTATTACACCTGGGATGGGGGTTTGAAATGGGACTAAACCTAGCTGGTAAAGAAGAAGACTTCCCAAGGAGTCTGCCCATGCAGTCATGTCTTAGGTGCCTGGGCAGAAGCTAGGCTTAGCAGATCGATGCTGGCAACTCCCCATTATATACAAAAGAAAAGGGAAATGGGGCACAAAGAACCTTAAACTGAATAACTGTGGCTCCCACGTGAGTCTTGACTTCTACATTTTCTTCTAAGTGCATCTACATCCTCTAGCATAGAGGAATCCTTTGAAAGATGCCTCAAGGGGCACCAAAGAGAGCTGAGTAATCAAAGGAGTTTAAAAACATCAATGCCAGAGATGACAGTATTTCATAATGTATTAATTTTCTATGAAAATTCATATTTTATGATATACTTGTTCATTACAGAAAAATCAGAAAGTAGTGAGAAGTAGAAAAAGCAAAAATATGCTCATCATCAAAGACAACTACACTTCCTGTGAAAATGTATGAGGATCAAAAAGGTGGGGACTGCCCTGGTGGTGCAGTGGTTAAGAATTCGCCTCCTAATGCAGGGTACGCGGGTTAGACCCCTGGTCAGGGAACTAGACCCCACATGCATGCTGCAACTAAGAGTTCCCATGCCACAACTAAGGAGCCTACTGGCTGCAACTAAGGAGCCCACCAGCCACAACTAAGACCCGGCACAATCAAAAATAAATAAATAAAATGAATAAAAATTTAAAAAATGGATTATATTTTAAAAAAGTAAAAGGTGAATGGATCAAAGACTTAAATGTAAAATACAAAACTATAAAACTCCTAGAAGATTACAAAGGAGAAAACCTGGATGACCTTGAGTATCGTGATAACTCTAGATACAACACCAAAGGCACAATCAATGAAAGAAATAATTGATAAGCTGGGCTTCATTAAAATTAAAACCTTCTACTCTGGGACTTCCCTGGTGGCGCAGTGGTTAAGAATCCGCCTGCCAATGCAGGGGACATGGGTTCGAACCCTGGTCTGGGAAGATCCCATATGTTGCAGAGCAACTAAGCCCATGAGCCACAACTACTGAGCCCACACACTGCAACTACTGAAGCCTGCGCGCTCTAGGGCCCACGCTCCGCAACAAGAGAAGCCACGGCAGCGAGTAGCCCGTGCAACACAAAGAAGAGTAGCCCCCCCTCACCGCAACTGGAGAAAGCCTGCACGCAGCAACGAAGACCCAACATAGCAAAAACAAACAAACAAACAAAAACTTCTACTCTGCAAAAGGCATTGTCAAGAGAATGAGAAGATAAGCCACAGACTGGGAGAAAATATTTGCAAAAGACATATCTGATAAAGGACAGTTATCTAAAACATATATATTCCTAAAACTCAACAATAAGAAAACAAACAATCCAGCTAAAAAATGGGCCTAAGAACTTAACAGAAACCTTATGAGAGAAGATGTTTAGATGGTCAATAAGCATATGAAAAGATGCTCCACATCCTAAGTCAACAGGAAAATGCAAATTAAAACAATGAAATACCACTACATACCTATTAGAATGGCCAAAATCCAGAACACTGACAACACCAAATACTGATGAGGATGCAGAGCAACAGGAACTCTCATTCACTGCTGGTGGGAATGCAGAGTGATACAGCCACTTTGGAAAATAGTTTGGTAGTTTCTTACAAAACTAAACATACTATTACCATATGATTCAACTATGGAGCTCCTTGGTTTTCACTCAGAGGAGATGAAAACTTAAGTCCACACAAAAACCTGCACATGGATGTTTGTAGCAGCTTTACTCATAATTACCAAAACTTGGAAGCAACCAGGATGACCTTCAGTAGGTGAATGGATACATCAACTGTGATGCATCCAAACAGTGGAATATTACTGAGCAGTAAAAAGAAATGAGCTATCAAGCCATGAAAAGACGTGGAGGAAACTCAATTGAATATTACTAAGTGAAAGAAGCCAGTCTGAAAAGACTACATACTATATGATTCCAACTATATGACATCTGGAAAAGGCAAAACTATGGAGACTGTAAAAAGATCAGTGGTTGCCAAGAGTTGCGGGGGTAGGGGTGGGGAGTGAGTAGGGGTGGGGTGGGATGAACAGGTAGAGCACAGAGGATTTTTAAGTCAGTGAAAATATTCTGTGTGATGGATACATTTGTCCAAACCCACAGAATGTACAACACCACAAGTGAACTGTAATGTAAACTATGGCCTTTGGTGACTGTGATGGATGTGTCAGTAGGTTCATCCATTAGGGGAGGCTATGCATGTTTGGGGGCAGGGCAGGTATATGGAAACTCTGTACTTTCCACTCAATTTTTCAGTGAACCTAAAACTGCTCTTAAAAAAAATAAGGTCTTAATTAAAAAAAAAAAAAAAGTAAAAGAAGCTTCTAACTTCAGAAACTCTTAGTCAAATGGAAGAGACAGACTACATAGGAAAAAAGACCTAAAAGAATTCTATTTTGAGCTGTGACGAAGTGAGAGAGTGGCAGGGACATATATGCACTACCAAATGTAAATTAGATAGCTAGTGGGAAGCTGCCGAATAGCACAGGGAGATCACCTCTGTGCTTTGTGACCATGAGAGGGGTGGGATAGGGAGGGTGGGAGGGAGGGAGACACAAGAGGGAAGAGATATGGGAACATATGTATATGTATAACTGATTCACTTTGTTGTAAAGGAGAAACTAACACACTATTGTAAAACAGTTATACTCCAATAAAGATGTTAAAAAAAAAATAGAATTCTATTTTGGATAACAAGGCAGGCAGGCTAGGTACATGGGTTGACCTTCCCACTGAAAACTACTAACAATATTGAGTGAAATATTAAAAATGCTTTGAAGGCATTAATGAACTTGCAAGAGAATAAGGAATCCTCAGGCCAGGAACTGAGTAATTCAGATATTCAGAGAGCAAATGACTTGATGAGGTCAGGGAATGGTGGGGAGGGGGCACTTTGCCACACCAAGTGAACCTGAGTTTTGGTTTTCTGGGCCTTAAGGCCCAGGTGGTGAACAGGAGGCAGGGCTCTCACCTGCCCAACTTGAGGAATCTAGTGGAAGAGCCAAAAGACTTCCTCCTCGGTGCAGGGGAATTAAGGGTAAATTGGAAATAACACACATGTACTCCTGCACTGAAGGAGTGCCCCCTGAGGACTGCAAAGAAAATCTACTGCCTTAAACCACTGTTGTGATCAGAGGGCAGAAAAAACTACTCCTGAGAATGGGACCCGTGAGCCAGTCCTCAAGGGGGTCTGCTCAGAATTCACAAAACTTTTAAGCTGAGAATTTAATTTAGAGTGATCTTAATGGATGCAAGTGCCAGTTCCCTCTGGAGGAAGCTGCCTTTGTTAGAATTCAAAGAATTCCCACCAAAAAAATCTCCAGGAAAATGAGCAGCTCACAGTAGAAAAGTAACTAAATACAAAAAGAAACTACATAGCAGGAGCAAAATTCATCAAAACAACAGATGGCAGAAACAGACCTCTAAGGGCTTTAGATACTAGAATTATACAAAGTGATATATAAAACCACTATACTTAACAAGCCTTAAAAAATTAGAGACTGTTTCAAAATATATGCAGGGCACAATAAATTATAAAGAACGCCAAGCAGATTAGAAAAAACAAAACAAAACAAAACCTAAAATTCCAAGAAATGAGAATGATACTAAAATTGAAAACCTTATGGAGGGTTTAGCAACAGATTAGACCCAGCTGAAGAGGGAATAAGTGAACTGAAAGCTAGATTTACTGAAATTATCCAGAATGCAGTATAGAGACAAACAAACAGGTAGAAAAAAATGAAATAGTGGTTTAAAGACATGGGGAATAGAGTGAGAAAGTCTAAAATACTGCTAACCAAAGTCTTAGAGGAAAACAAAGAATGAAGCAAATCAATATTTAGAGACAATGAGAATTTTTCGTAACTGATAAAATATAATAATCTACAGATTTAAAAAGTCCAAAGAATCTAGAATAAATTCACACTTAGATAAATACTAAGAACTTAAAAACAGAGAAACAAACAGATTAGCTTCAAAGAAGCAATGGTAAGTCTGACAGCCGACTTCATAAAAATGATGGAAGCCAGAAGTCAGTGGAAGGACATCTTGACTAATATCTTCCATGTGCTGAAAGAAAAGAACTATTATCCCAGAATTCTAAAGTCAGAGAAAATATCTTCCATGAATGAGGGTGAAATAAAGACATTCTCCATCAGGTAAAAGTGGTTGTTTGCCACCAGCGGACTCTCACTAAAGGAAGTTCTAAAGGAAATAACTCAGGCAGAAAGAAAGAGATCCCAAATGGACGGCCTGAGATCTAAGAGGAAATGAAGAGTGCAGAATAAGACAATTAAAATAAAATATCTTCTAGGGTCTAAAAGCAACAAAAATTAAAATGCATGACAACAACATACAAGGGAGTGAATGGGGTTAAAATATTCTAAGGTCTTTGTGCTATACTGGAAACAGATATGATATTTAGACATTGATATGAATTTTAGACATTGAAAACCTAAGCATGCACTTTGTAATTATTAGATAACATTATCAAAAAATTTAAAAAACCCAAAACCTCTGCTTTTATTTTTTATCTTCCCACTAATGAGGGGGAAATTGAATGAGAAAGAAAATACCCAATCAATCTAAAAGAAGGCAAACAGTGAGAGAAATAGAAACAGAACAGATGGGACAAATAGCATAAAATAAGATGGGAGATATAAATCTAAACATATTATGAATTATAATAAATGTAAACAGAGTAAGTGTCCAGTTGAAAGACAAAGACTGCCATCTTGAATTAAAAAAAAATCCAACTAGATGCTATTGACAAGTATATTTCTAAGACAAAAGGATATAGAAAAGTCAATCAGTCAATCACTATGCTGTACATCTGAAACTAATATAGTATTATAAATCAACAATACTTCAATTTTAAACAAAAACTGACCATGAACTAGCTCACACAGCAAGTCTCAAAAAAAGTTTGAAAATCAATATCATATTGATTCCCTGGCCACAGTGCAATAAATATATATGTAAAAAATATTAAAAAGAATATGGAAAAGTCAAAAGTAAAAGGATGAAAAAAGATATACCAGATAAATTCTAGCAAAAAAAGGAAAAAAACCTAAGCTTTCCATGTTATAGAAATGTAATAGAAAGCTTTCTAGCATACAGTTGGGAGTTTTGGGGACAAACCTCTGCTTTGTTTAGGTTAACTAGTCTTGTGACATAGGAAAAGCTGCTTCCCTCTCTGGGTCTGCATTTCTCATCTGTAATGGGTAGATTGGACAACATAATTGCTAACATTTTGTGAGTGCAGACAGACACAGGTAAGAATTTGAAGGAAAGGGCTAACATAGTAGTTCTTAACCAGCGGGGCAAAATGACACATCAGAATCACCTGGGGAGATTCTTCAAAAGGCAGATTACCTCCTGTCCACACACATACTCCTTGAATCTAGAGGGATTCCGGTATGTGTACAAAACCACTCTTTTCAATGTATTCTGATATTGCCACCTACCTCCTCCCTCTTCCTAAGACACTGAGAATCCCTAGACAGGAAAGAAAAACCACTGGCATTAAGGATTGGGAATGCCAGTTCTCAATGTACTGCGACCCCAATGGGACCAGTAGAAGAAAAGAAGTAGGAACTGTGACAGTGTCACTGCCGAAGGATCCCAATGTCCAGAGAGCATTATGACAAGAGCTTCCATCGGCAGGAGAAACTCCCAGGCCCTAGAACTTCCCTACAGCTTCCAGGGACCCCAGGTAAGATTGTGGATATCATGGTTCCATTTGGGGGCATCTTTGACTCCCTGCCTGATGTTCATGAGAGAAATGCTAAACAAACTGAAAGAGATGAATTTGTTCCATTCCACAGTCCTTGTTCTGTGGCCTCTGGGAAAGGATAAGGTGGCACAGGTGGCCCCTGGGTGCGTGTCCAAACTCACCCACATCCTGCTCATGTCACTCAATTCGTTTTTGTATCTCAGAGAGTCCTTCAGGACCTGGAGAGAGAAGGAGAGGAGACAGAGGGTGGTGAAACATGGGTCTGGGGTGGAGCAGAGAGGGTGATGGGAGAGAGACGAAGCCGTCTCTGAAACTGGTACCCAAGAGGCCAGGAGATGGGGGCAGCTGCCATCCCCTGTGCGAGAGTGGACAGTGGCTCTTGTGACTCAGACAACTGCACTTTCCCCACATGGGTCCCTGGATCCCTGCCCATCCTCTGCAGCCCCAGGAACTCACGTTTGAGTGTCCATCCCGGAGGAGTTTGTGGAACACGTGGCAGAACTTCCAGCAGAGCACAGCGTTGCTGGAGAGGGGCAGCCGGTTGACAACACACCAAAAGGTCTGCGCCCCCTTTTCATGGTGGGTGCCCAGTATGCACGGTGAGGGAAGGTCATGGAAAACAAAGGCAACCAACCCTGGGATGAAGCCTCTAAAGCCCACCACGGGGGCTGTGTGTTGTTCATGGCGCCTGGCACTACCCATCAGAGGGCACCGCTTATAATGAAGGCACCACAGATCTGTACAAGTATCCTGGCAGTTTTTTGGCAGATGGCAAAAAAGTGACTCCTTCTAATAAAATCCATTTTATTAGATGATTTCCAAAGAGACAGCCATGTCTTTTGGGAGGGGTATCTTTTCCTAATTTGCACAAGTGTGTTCTGGGCCAGCAGTGGCTCTGGTTGGCCTTTAGTGGGAAGATGCTTCGGTTGGAATTAGGGTTTTGCTGTGGGAAGACAGACTCTGCCCTTCCTCTAGGTTTGCTGAGTTTGTGGTGGGGCCTTTGTGGGGAGGTGGGCGGAGGGTGTGGTGTGTGTGTATAATTACAGCTAACATTTTAACAACACAATACAGCCTCTCAAAATTCTTTCTTATGCACTATTCCAAAGCAAGGGTGCACTTCAGCTCTTCAAGTGCCCTGGCCCCTGCTGGGGACCCTACCCCCCCCCCGCCCCCCGCCCCCCCTCCCCGCTGACACCCTTGGCTTCTCTTCCAGGTAGCGTCTGACTCCTCTCCCATTAGGCACTGTGCTCTTACCCTGAAAGCGGCAGTCTTTGTTTAAAATGTATTTTCCCTAAATTTAAAAATGACGCTTTCGGGACTTCCCTGGTGGCGCAGTGGTTAAGAATCCGCCTGCCAATGCAGGGGACATGGGTTCGAGCCCTGGGCCGGGAAGATCCCACGTGCCGTGGAGCAACTAAGCCCTTGTGCCACAACTATTGAGCCTGCGCTCTAGAGCCCGTGAGCCACAACTACTGAACCTGTGTGCCACAACTACTGAAGTCTGCACACCTAGAGCCCGTGCTCAGAAACAAGAGAAGCGCCACCGCGGTAAGAAGCCTGCGCACCACAACAAAGAGTAGCCCCTGCTCACTGCAACTAGAGAAAGCCCGCACGCAGCAACGAAGACCCAACACAGCCACAAATAAACAAACACATTAATTAATTTAAAAAATGACGCTTTCACTCCACCTGTTCTAAAAACCTTCCTGGCCTCGTTCAGGGGTGCCTTCATTTCCCAACACCTTGAATTCCCTGTATGCGGACTCCTGGGGCCACTTCCTCCTGAGATCCAATTCCAAACACACCCGCCACATGGAGTGCCTGCCACGCTTTGCGTGTAATAAATGTCCTTCTGGCCTCGAGTGACTTTAACAGAGCTCCAGGCCTCCTTAATCAGGGAGCCCCCACTACTTTTTTTTAAACTTGGAAGACATTCACATTTATTTTTACTTTCCCACATCACCAATCATGGATGAGTGGCTTGTATCTCCATCAGGAAAACACAGCACTATCGAGTTACTATGAATACTCTACCCAATAGAGAACTCAATCTTTGGTCACGGCGTTAAGAGCTCCTGGACTTAGTCTCATCAGCCCTCCCTGAAATGACCTAAGGGAGCCCTTTTTGAGGCAAGTAGAGGATTTCCACATTTCTTTTGTAATGGATGCTTACACAGGCCTCACACACCCGGTAACTGGGCACCATTAACCCCAGGTATGGCAATGTCCTCAGAACTTTCGGCTTTTTAATCCAGGCTCAGGTGAGAAGCACCGCACCATTTAGGAAAGACTTGCCTCAGGTTAGAAACTATGGGACTCACCCTAAAGACATGTTGTTTTACTTCTGAGCCGGAAAGTGTGGTAAAGTTCCCTCCCTGGACTGAAATTTGCATTTTGAGAGGGGCTGCCTTGAAAACGGACTTTTGGGTCTAGAAACTGAGAACAGCTTTTGGTCTTAGAGTGATTCCGAAATAACTTCTGGTTTCACCTCAAGCACAGCCCCCTGGGACTAGAGGGAAGCCAAGAGAGGAGATGGACAGCCCCCTACCCTCAACTGAGATGATTTCTCACAGTACGCTGTGGCTCCTTTACCAGAGAGCAATCTCCCGAAACAGAAGCCAGGGACGTGTGGAGCTGGCCGGGCACCCTGGCTTAGAAAGAGGCAAGCAGACCTTTCTGTCTTTCTTTAATTTTCTAAGCATTTTAATGCACCCAATTCGTGTCAGGCACTTGGGGATATAAAGAAAATAAGACTTCAGTCCTCAGCCCTCCAGGAGTGGATACCACAGACGGGGGTGTCAACCTGTTCACCAGTCAGGCACCAGGGATAAATGGTTGTCCGAACAGCATTTCTAAATGAAGCCAGGTTTCCAAATGCTCATTCAGTTGGTAGTGAGGGTAGCTGATGTTCTTTAAAAGTATTGATAAAGAATAAATGTTTTGTGAGATCTTTAGGCTTTAAAACCCTACTGTATGGAGCGGATCTTTACAACATTTATCCACCCCTTAGAAATTGTCAGGCAGAGAGACTCCTAGAATGTCAGAGCTGGAATGTTAGGCCTTTGAAAGCTTCTTTAGCCAACACTTTCATTTGACAGACAAGGGAATTAAGGCTCACAGAAGTCCCGCTGGGCCCACTCAAGGTCCCAGAGAAAGCCAGAGAGCTCCAGAGATGAGATTTCAGAATCTCCCTCTAGGTCTGTTCCATTGCCCCAGGGAGCCTCCCTAGCAAGGTATGACCTGGCCCGGCCACTACAGGCCTGGCCCTCTCTGTGCTCACACCCATCCAGAGGAGCACACTGCCCTGGGACAACTGTCTCTCTTACTTCATATCTTGCACCAGACTGACTGAGCAGTATTCTTACAAGGGAAGGGTCAAGACTGGGTAACTCCCTACGAAAATCAATTGGGCCACTAATAATGAGGGCTTTTCTTGGTTTGGTTTTCTTGACTCAGTAAAGCATCAAGGGAATAAAAAGGCAAGGTCTGGCCAGGATCACGGTTGGGACAGGCTTCTGGGGTACCCGGTAGAGGTTCTATAGCCCCATCTTGCAGCAAAGCCCTAATTCCAACCAAAGCATATTCTGCTAAAGACAAGCTACTTGCCTTCCAGTGAAGAGCAGCACATGCTGTTAGCAACATTTCCTGAGGGCCCGACCTGTTCTGGGCATCACACTGGCAGTGCTGGGCTTCCATGGCCTTCTAACCTGGAGGGTCTCCTCCACGGAGGGGCGGGGGTGGGATGGCTTCAAGATAGGTTGTTCCAACCCTGCTGGCTGTGGTGCAGCCACCATGCTGAGCCCCGGCAAGAAGGAGCTTCCCATCGCAGACAGAAGCCCAGCCTCCCCTTGCCCTGTGCTTGGCCCCAGCACACACAGAGACCAAGCCTTGGCCCACTGGCAGCCTCTCCTCCAGGCTTTGGGGATTAGCCCTCGAACACCTGGACTTGACCTCAAGGGCAGGTCCCGAGGGATCCATCGGCCAGGCTGCCTGCACTTCCCTCCAAAGCCACAGACCCATGATGGTGGTCGCCCAGGACCTCCACCAACTCGGCATGGGGGGCTTGGTGAAAATCTTCAAATCATCAGTTCCCTAGTCCACCCTGACCTTCTTATCTTCTTCCCTCTGGTTTGGGGTGAACCAGTTCACACAAGTGGCTCTTATTTCCATGGTAGAGCCCTTGCGTTGGCTTAAGGCCAACTGCTGCCGCCAAGGCCTCTATGTTGCTTTCATGTTCAGAGAGGGGCATTTGAGCATGTCCCCAAGGGGGTGGTCAGTGTGGCAAGGTGCAGCCAGAGCGCTTTGATGGTACAGGTGAAAACCCCTCTGGTGCCCCGAGGAAATCTCTCAAAGGAGAGTAAATTCAAAGGACTCGGCAGTTCTGAAAAGCTAAGTCCCAGGAGAGAGGCGAGACTGGGCCAGATGGCCGCTTTGGTCCCTTCCACCTCAACAGGCTGTGGGCTCTGAGGCCAGCTGTCGCCAACCCACACAGTTCAGACCCTGCTGGGGCCTGGCCGGTGGGGGGCAGTTCTCCTTCCTGAAGCTGAGCAAGGATGCCTCGCCCTGACCTCATTCCCCACCCCTGCACCCCGCCGTTTGACCCCCGTTGGGGTCGGCCCTCCGAGCAACATCCAAAAGGATATTTCTGGCGTGTTTTTCCTTTACAGCCACTTCCTGCGTATTAATGGCCTTATTGATGCTGACAGTCTGAAAAACAAGAGGGAGGGGCGAGGGGAAGGAGGGTGAGATGAATAAGTTTCTGGCAGTGGCTGGGACCCTCCCAGATGCCCCGCCCTCCCCCGCCCCCAGCAGACCCACTGCTCCACTGTCCCCTTGCAGGGCCCCCTGCGGGGGGCAGAGGTGGGCAGCACTCCCAGGCCAGCTGGCCCGGGCTGTCCTAAGGCAGCGGGCTTTGCTGCCTGGCATTGGCGGTGCCCAGCTGCTGCGCCCGCATGCCACTCATTCACTTGGCCCAACGTGGCAATTAAAGCCTGCACAAAGGGATGCCTTTCATCCCCCAGGGAAACATTATTTCTCCGGGAGCAGGAGGAAGAGGCGCTGAGATCAGGGAGGGGCTGTGGCTCAAAGACCGTCCAGCCACCCCTCTCTCACAGCTAGAACCTTCCATGGAGCCTATCCTAGCTGGCCCGGGTTGACAGTGGTCACTCTCCTCTCTTGTTTCCCTGCTCTTGGGCACTTTCCAGCTCCGAACCAAATTCCCTTCTATTTTCTTACTTCTATCATAGGGCATGACGAATATTCACTCCTTTCTGGTTGTTTTAAAAATCGTAACTCTCTTTTGAAGTAAGCAAAGCACGTTACACATGTAAATATAACTTACACACACACATAACATGGGATCGTATCATGTAGGCTGTTTTTTGAAATACAGCCTTTTTCTGTTTTGCTTTGCTTCCTTCCACAGACATCATTCTACCCCCAACCCATGTTAGCAACCTGTTATGCATCCTGCACGCGTGCGCGCGCACACGCACACACACACACACACACACACACACACACACACACACACACACCCCTACATTCCAAAGGGGTTATTTTTGTCACTGTTTTATAAAACTGGGACTGTCACGCACAGACTTTTTTACATCTTGCTCTTCTCACTTGAAAATATCCCATGAAACATTCTCCAAGTGAACTGGTAAAACGCTAGTTCATTCTTTAAAAAGGTAACATAATATTCCATGGCGTGGGTGGATGTCATTTATAGCATCCCGTATTGGGAGGCAATTTATTTCCAGTAAACTATTTTAGTAAACATTCTTATACATACATCCTTATTAATTGAGGCTTTCGTTTCCAAGGGATAGAGTACTAGGAGTGAGATTACTGGGTCCACTTTTTTTTTTTTTTAACTTTTCATTATGGAAAAGTCCAAGCACACACAAATGTGATGATTAGTCTAATAAGCCCTCATATAGTCAGTCCCCAGCACCAATTATTATGAACTTGCAGCCAAACATGCATCCTTATGGGTGAGGGGTCAGAAACATTTTCTGTAGAGCCAGTTAGTAAATATTTTAGGCTTTGCAGGTCACATGGTCTCCATCACAACTATTCAGCTCTGCTGCTGGAGGGAAAAAGCCACCTCAGCGATACTAAATGAATACGGAACTGAATGACTGTGGCTGAATTCCAATAAAACTTTATTTACAAAACCAGGAGGTGGTCTGGATTTGGCCTGCACCTCTAGTGTGCTGACCCTTGCTTTATACCATAGGTCACTGATTCCCTTGCTCCCTGGATCATCTGAAGTAAATTCTAGGCGTTATACCATTTTACCAGTAAATATTTCAGTATGAACTTCTAAGAAAAAAAAAAAAAGACTCTTTAAAATTTAACCATAATACTATGGTCACACCTAAAACTTTAAGGATAATTTCTCAATGTCATCAAATGGTTAGTGTTCACATTTCTCTCTTGTGTTAAAAAAAACCAAAACAACAACTTTCTTGCAACTGTTCTAATCAGGATCTAAACAAGGCTGCCATCAGGCTTTGTAAACAGGCTCTAACAATTCACATTTCCACTGGCGATGTTCAAAAGTATCCCCTCCAACGGGGTGATCACTTCTTTTCATTTTTGCTGGTATTACGGGTGTAGCGACATTTCATCACGAACTTGTAATTTCCTGACTGCTAGTAAGTTTTGAGTATTTTCTTATATGTTCTCATGTTGTTGATTGTCTTACCTAGTGAAGTATGTTCACTTTATCTTTTATAGTTTCTGTGTTTACTTACGGTTTCTCCTGCCCATGTTTATACTGGTAGACTCTTAACGTTTTCCTCTAAGTGTTTTATTGTTTGTGTTTGAATCTTCATCTGGAAAAAATACATACTTATGTATATGTCATATATGTATATGTACATGTGTATGAGTATATTTGGTACAAGATAGGTTATACCAAGATATGGTCTTTTATATCTGGTTTACATAACTTTTGGGTGTGTTCTTTAAGTCCACTATTGCACATATTTTTTTTTTCCTCTACCAGAATCAACTCTTCTTTTAAAATTGAGATACAGTTAATGTACAAGGTTGTGTTAGTTTCAAGTGTACAGCAAAGTGATTCAGTTATACATATATATATATATTCCTTTTCAGATTCTTTTCCCATGTAGGTTGTTATAAGATATTGAGTATAGTTCCCTATGCTCTACAGTAGATCCTTGTTGTTTACCTATTTTATATTGGGTTTGCCAAAAAATTCATTCGGCTTTAAGTACAAATAAAAGACGTTTTTCATTTCCACGAAGAACTTTATTGAACAACGTATTCACTGACCGAACGAACTTTTTGGCCAACCCAATATATAGTAGTGTGTATATGTTAATCCCAAACTCCTAATTTATCTACCTCCCTCCCCCATCCCTTTTGGTAACCATAAGTTTGTTTTCTATGTCTGTGAGCCAGACTCAACTTCTTTAATAGCATAAGCTCTCTTGTGGGTTGAACTGTGTCTTCCCAAAAAAGACACGTTCAAATTCAAATCCCCCAGTGCCTGTGAATGTGATCTCATTTGGAAACAGGGTCTTTGCAGATGTAATTAGTTAAGATGATGTCATACTGGATTAGGGTGAGTCCTAAATCCAGTATGACTGGTGCCCTTATAAGAAGGCCAGGTGAAGACACAGGGACACAGACACTCAGGAAGAAGACAGCCATGTGAAGATGGAAGCTGACACTAAAGTGATGTGTCTACAAGCCAAGGAATGTGAAAGATGGCCAGCAACCACCAGAAGTTAGGAAGAGGCAAGGATGGATTCTTCCCTAGAGCCTCCAAAGGGAACATGGCCCTGCTGACACCCTTATTTTGACCTTCTAGCCTCCAGAACTAGGAGAGAACAAATTTCTGTTGTTTTAAGCCACACACTATGGGGTAATTTGTTATGGCAGCCCCAGGAGACTAACACAGGGTCCTTTCCCCATCATGCTCAGTCACCTCCGAAGACAAGGAGAGTGCAGATACTCCTTTCCCTCTTCCCTACAGCACACGCAGGGGGCTCCACTGAGCACAGCTGTTGGCTGTCACTGCAACGGTAAGACCAGTCCAGAAGGAATCTCATATAAGAGATGCTGCAAGAAAGGAGTAAAAAGTTTATCCCCCTAAAATCTCCCAGTGAGGCAGCACTTGTGTCCTGTGGAGACCCAGTGCTTCCAGCTTCCTCTTCACAAGTCCTTCCTTGGACCTTGTTTCTCAGCTTCTGCTTCCAGGCCTGTCCCATGTCATCCTCCTTCCTTCAGATTTCCTCAGGTGAGTTACACGCTTTCAACTATGTTTCTCTCCTGGCTCTAGAACAATGATGGGATCCTGGCTGCAGACAGACCTCTGGGCAAAGTGACCACATTTGCCGAGCCTTTAAAGGTTGCCTGCGTTCATAAGGTGTTATGAGGGACCTAAATATGTAAGATGACACCAAGAGTAAGGTGCGAACTGGATGTGTGGTCAAGTTCTAGGGGGTTGGTAGAGACAGCCAGTAGCACAGGCTGTGATGGAAAAAGAGAAATCCATGTTGGCCGGAAATGCTAGAAACTGCATCAGGGCCTTGAGGGAGGGCTGTGATGGGTGGGGTTTAGACTTAGTCCACAAATATCTATTTATACTGATGGACCAAAGACCAATTGCCCAAGCTTGTGGTCAGGATGAGCCTTGCTTACAAAAACAAACAAAAAATCCTTAAAATTCCCTTAAGCCACATAAAATAATATACCATGAGTTTGTAACTGTAGACTGTGTGTGTGTGTGTGTGTGTGTGTGTGTGTGTGTGTGTGTGTGTGAGAGAGTGAAAACTGAAAATATCCTGTACTCTACATGTTGAAAGGAAGGAGAGATCCTGTGAAACTGTGATGCTGCTCGGAAACTTTGTCGAAGGAAGAAAGGGGTCACCTGTCTGTCCCTGGTGTCTCCCCTGCCATTGACTGACTTCTCTCAATGACGCTGCCTACAGATGCGAGGGGGACTTACGGCTGTTGCACAGAAAGTCTAAGGTCATGCTATTCGGGTGGCCGGATCCTCGAGCCCAGCTCCGGAAAGGCTTGGAACACGAGGGCCGGTTCTGCAGCAGGGCCATGTGTGTGCAAGGGCAGAACGGGGGATGAAGGCAGAAGGGGAGGTGGCACTGGGTGCGGGGGGCCAGTGGGCTTCGGAGGGGGCGGGAAAGGATGGAAGCAGCTGAAGGGAAGAGAGTTGAAGGAGGCAGCTATTAATAGCAGAGAAGTGAAGGAATAAAGGCCTCAACCTAAAAGATGGAAATGAAGTGGAAAGAACCCGACACAAGGTGGGCTAAGAAGCATTTCCAACGGCATTGGCCAGTAGGAGCTCCCAGTTACAGGGGACGTAACAGAAGGAAGAATCAAAGATGCTGCAGAGGTTTTGAAGCTGGGCAGGTGGTAGAACGAGGCAGGCATCTGGGGCTGAGGGGACACTGTAAGCAAAGGACAATGAGGCTGGGGGGACTTGGGGTGAGAAACAGTCATTTTTAAAAGATTGAGGAAGTGAACTGGCAGAGTAGCAGTGGTTATAATCATCAAGATAATGGCAGCTAAAGAGTGCTTACTACCCAGCCCTGTGTTAATAAGTATTTTGTATGAATTATCTCATTAATGTCTTATAACTCTACGTCCTACGAGTGTTAGTATTAATCATCTTCATTTTACAGATGAGGAAACCAAAGCTTAGAAAGGCTATGTAAATTGCCCAAGGCTGCTCTACCAGCCAGAGTAGAGCTGGAACTCAGACTTGGAAGTGGGGCTCCACAGCTCAGGCTCTGGATCACGATCCGCAACGTGGCCCTCCACACCACAGAGACACAGAACCAGAGTCCAGATGATTTCCACAGACTGGAAAAATCGGTGAACCTTCACTAGATGCAATCTGGCAGGTATAAAGGAAGTTTCCTACATTTAGGTCTAAACTTGCTGGCACAGGTGAGATATGAGTCAAAGCAGCACTTGTGAAAATGATTTAGGTGTTTTATTTGGCTGCCAACTTAACATAAGCAACGCTGTGATATGGCTGATCAAAATGCAAGTCTGAGCTCTGGATGTATTAAAAGGAGTACAGCGCTCAGAATGAGGGAGGGGATGGTTCTAATTCTCTATGAAGATAAATTCACATGTAAAACACTATTCAGTTTCAGACCTTGTACATGATGAAGGAAACCAACAAACTAGACTACTTCTAAAAGAGAGTGACATGGACTGGGATAAGCCTGGGGCCTGAAGAAAACTTAGAGGATTATCAATATTCTTTTTTTTTTTTTTTTTTTTTTGGCGGTACGTGGGCCTCTCACTGCTGTGGCCTCTCCCGTTGCGGAGCACAGCCTCCGGACGCGCAGGCTCAGCGGCCACGGCTCACGGGCCCAGCCGCTCCGCGGCACGTGGGATCTTCCCGGACCGGGGCACGAACCCGTGTCCCCTGCATCGGCAGGCGGACTCTCAACCACTGCGCCACCAGGGAAGCACAATATCAATATTCTTAAAGGTGGTCATGTGGAAGGAAGAATAACTCCAGGGCTCAAAACTAGACCAACGGGTAGAAGTACAGTCAGGCCGTTTTTGGATCAACTTAAAGCTGTCTCATGAAAGAGAGAATTCTCCATTATTAGAAGTATACAGGCAGAGGCAAGGCAACGTCTCGTTAGGGTTACTGTGAAAAAGACTTACAGGCTCAGACTGGATTAGGTGATTTTTAGGTTCCTTCTCACTGTTAGACTCTGTGAACGTCCTTCAGAGGATGGTGGGCTTTGGATATAAGGGCAAGAAATTGTGACCTGGTGGACACTGAGATCCACAGAAGGCTCTTCTGTTTTTATGTTTTTTATTTTTGGCCATGCTGTGGCCGGCGGGATCTTAGTTCCCTGACCAGGGATTGAACCCATGTCCCCTGCAGTGGAAGCACAGAGTCCTAACCACTGGACCACCAGGGAAGTCCCAACAGAAGGCTCTAGAGCAGGGGAGGGACCGGATACAAACGCCACTCCATCCTCCTGAGTTTGAGGAGTTACCTTTTCAGTGCCCTGAAAAAGGAAAGTGTGAAACAACTTCTGTGTGGACATTCAGAGTCACAGCCCCAGTACGAGCCCAGGACCCCAACACAGCACCTAGCCTAGCACTGGGCTATGGAACGAAGCCTCGACCCAAATCAATAGCTACAAGACACCTGCAAGCCTTGTCTGCCCTGGTCAGCACTGCCCCAGACCCTTCTCTTGCAGCTCTGGCAGGCTCCTGGGAGTGCCCACCTACTGCAGCCAACAAGCTCAAAGTTCTCCAACCAACGCTTCCCTACCGAGAAGTCGGGCAGGATCCAGCCCACAGCTGCAGGCCCACCGCCCGGTTTCTGTAGCAGGCTTTTTGGGCTCAGAGGCAGGGCTGAGCCTCCGGGCCCGTAAAGGCAGGCTGCGGTCCTCCAGGGCCCTCGGAATCTCAGACACCGGGACACTTCCAGGGCGGAAGTTCCACGCTAGGCCGAGTTTCCTGTACTTGTGCAATGCTCGGGGCCTGGGATGCCACCCGCGTCACACGCCCCTCACTTCCTTCTGCATCCCCAATCCTGCCCCGTCTTCTGATCACAGTTCAAACTTGACCTTCCTTTAGACTTGCGAGGCCACTCTGGCCAATCATTTCGAACTCGTTCCTTCTTTTTAAATTCCTGTTTCTCTTCGTGTGTTTGACAACAAGTATATTGTCTTACCTCCCCGCCAAGATTAAAATCCCAAGGGCGAGGACCCTGCCTTCTGCCCTCGCGGGCCCAGCTGCTAAGGCGGGGCAGAGTCTTAATAAATTATTAAATCATTAAGGACTTAATGACTGCTTCCCAGTGCGCCTGCCTCTGAAAAGTACCAGGTATGTGATTCATGGTCTCTTGGGAAAATCTGCTCTCTTTCCCTCCCCTCCCCAGACTCTCTCTGAAGTAGATAATTGGGTTCGGAGCTGGGCGATGGCTGGGGGGCGCTCCCAGGGCAGAGGGTGGGAAGTTCGGGGCTTCACTGCCCACCTCCGGCCTAGGTTAGAGAACATCCTCTGAGAACGGGCTGTTCTACGGATTTCGCCGGAGTCACACAGGACCTCAGACCGTGCAGTGTCCCCCCTGAAAGAGCAGCATTGTACACCACTTCCTGACCCAGCTGGCCCTCGTGTCCCAGGCTGGTTCCGGAGGGCCAATTATCAGCAGGCACCGTAGGAAGGGTGGCTTTCCGCTCCCCCCCTCCACCACCGCCCCCGTCCCTGTCCTCTGCTCCCTCAGGACAGCCTCAGCCAGGCTGCAGCCAATGGGAAAACTTCGGGCCTTGCTTCTGCGGGGGGCCAGGCCTGGGCCCGTGCTGCGGGGGCAGCTGGCCACAGTCAGGTCACGCACACAGCTGCTGGCAGGGACCAGCGCTTGGGCTGCCAAGGCCGGGCTGGCTCGCAAAGGTTCCGTGGCAGGGGCAGGCACGGAGGATGTGCCCGGTGTGGGAGGCAGATCCCAAAGCCAGGGACCGGAGCGCCCAGTGCCCGGGCCAAGGGGAGGAAAACCTGCGACCAGGCAGGGCAGGAGAAAGGAGGAAGCAGGCTAGAAAGGACACAGAAGGAATGAAAAGGGCATCAGTGGGCGGGAGGCATTTGCTCGGCAAAGCCAGAGGTGGCCACCACCGACGGCCTGGGTGATGCTGCCCAGCACGGTGGCTGCACGCTGCACCCCTCACCGCGTCAGGTTTGGAGGCTTGGGGTAAACAGATGAGGCAGGTGGTCCTGTTAGTACCTGCTGCGCAGGGCAGAAAGGGATGCTTTGGGCCGTCAGCTCCTCCTGGAGGGGAACAGGGCTGGCGATGGGGGAGGGTGGGCTGTGGTGCCGGAGAGAGACAGACTCAAAAGACTGCTGGGGCACGTCATGGTAAAGGTGGGGGCAGCCTGAGCGAGGATGACAGATTCAGAACCGAGTCGCAGTCACGTGAGTCTCGGGGAAGAGAGAAGCGAGGCACGGAAGACCGAACATAGCCTTCGGCACTGAGTGAGACTGCTCTGGTCTTGGCCGTGACACTTGGAAGTGGATGTCTGACATCAAGTCTTTTGAATTCTTCTCTTGATCAGAAATAAGAATAATAGAATGTCGTCATTGTTGTCACCGGATTGATTAGTGGTAGCAGCTGAGCCTCTACCAGGAGCTGCACTTGGGGATTTGCTTCTGATCCTCCCCCCCGCTGGAGGGCAGGGAATCTGACCCATTTTCCAAGTCAGGTTGCCCACAGGCAGCCGCGGGTGGAGCCAAAATTCAAACCCAGGTCCCTCTCCCCACCCTGTGCCACTACCTTCAGCAACTCGGCAGCCTCAATGCCATCCACCTGCCTGACTTTCTCTCTTTTTTTCCCTTACTTTCTGGCTACACCGTGTGGCATGCGGGATATCTTAGTTCCCTGACCAGGGATCGAACCCGAGCCCCCTGCAGTGGAAGCGTGGAGTCCTAACCCCTGGACCGCCAGGGAAGTCCCCTGCCTTGCTTTCTACCCCGTGGCAGCTGCGCCCCAGATCTCTATTGCTCCTGAGTGATCTCAACCAGGCCCATGGCTTTGAACTCTTCATTTCTGCCAACATGCCCCACTGCCCAACTATTCCTCTCCCAGTCTCCCTAGAAGTCACCCTTGACCGCTGCCTTTGTCTCAGTGCTCCCATCCAACCCATCAGCAATGCTGCCCTTTCCGCCTCCCAAATCCCTCTGTTATCTCTCCATCTCCTCTGCCTCCAGCCAAGCCCAAACCTCTATCATGTCCCCACTGGACCACTGAAATAGCTTCCCAAGTGGATTAGCCCTCCCCAAGCGGCTCTCTGCCCAGCAGCCAGAGTGATCTTGATAAACCACACCTGAGATCACGCCACCTGGAGCAGAGCCCTCCACCACCAATGAAGCCTGCCCTCCCACATGGCAGACAAAGCCCTACACCGGCATCAACTCCCATTCGCCCTCTTACTTGTTACACCCCGACCACATGGGCTGCCTCTTTGTTCTTCAAACATTTAAAATTCTTTCTGTCTCTGATGCTCCTTATGCCTGGAATGGTCAGATTTTTGCCTCCCATTCTTTGCAAGGCTGGATGTTCCTTCTGTTCCAGGCTGTTCAAATACCACCTCCTATGGGGGGCTTCCCTGGTGGCGCAGTGGTTGAGAGACCGCCTGCGGATGCAGGGCATATGGGTTTGTGCCCCGGTCCGGGAAGATCCCACATGCCGCAGAGCGGCTGAGCCAGGCCACAACAGTGAGAGGCCCTCGTACCGCAAAAAAAAAAAAACAAAAAAAAAAAAAACCACCTCCTAGGCAGCCTCTCTAATCTAAAGCATCTTCCCACCCCTTGGCCTGCAGCACCTCTTTATCATGACACAACCATCTTGGTTATTTCCTGTTGAGGCTCTTATCTCAACCTGAAATTCCCCTGTTGGTTCCTTTGCTTGTTGTCGGTCTCACCACTAGACAGTGAGCTCTGTGCTGGTAGGGACCGTGTGATCCTGCTGTTCCCCCCCCAGTGCACACACTGTGCCTGACACGTGGATGGGCTGACGGAGGAAGAAGGCTGCTCGGCCCGGCCCTCTCCAAGCAGACATCCTCATCAGCACGTGATACCTTGTTTGTTCCACTCACCTGTCTAGGAACCTCCATCTTCCCCTTCCCAAGTCACATTTCTTTCTCTCCAATGAAAAATCTTGCTGATATTTAAATATAAGCTGCCTTAACTAATGATATCCAGTTATCCTTTCTTACAATCCTTTAGCACTTAGCTAGGCTCCATATGGCTAAAAACTTTGCCTCATTTAAAGGCTTTTATAAAAGGTATGTGCTATGGACTGAATTGTGTGCCCCCCAAATTTGTATGTTGAAACCCTAACCTCCAGTGTGATGGTACCTGGAGCCTTTGGGCAGTACTTAGGGTTAGATGAGGTCGTGAGGATGGGGCCCCCATGATGAGATTAGTGACCTTAAAAAAGAGACGCCAGAGCAGGCTCCCTTTCTCTTGCTCTCTTTTTCTCCACTATGTGATGATACAACAAGAAGGTGGCCATCTACAAGTCACGGAGGGAGCCCTCATGGAGATCCAAATCCGTCAGCACCTTGCTCTTGGACTTCCCAGCCTCTAGCACTGTGAGAAATAAATTCCTATTGTTTAAGCCACCCAGTCTATGATATTTTATTATGGCAGCCTGAACAGACTAAGAGTATTTTTTTCTCTTTTTTTTTTAGTATTTTGAGTCTTATCTACTTCATAAGCTGAGGACTATTGAAATTAGGATCACATCTCCCCCTCCCCTCCCACTCTAAAGCCCCCAACCATCCTCTGGCTTCTGGAGAGGTGGTGAGTAATCCAATTATCTGGGTCATGCAGATTTCGAAGGGTTTAGCAAAAGGAAAGGCACTCGCTCTTCTGCAGTCTGATAATCTGGAGAGGAAGATGGAGTAAGAAAGCTGAGAAGTTTAAAAAATGTCAATCAACACTGTAATAGGTGTACAAACCTGTGTTGGGAGCAGGGTGGCCAGGACTGTGAAGCATCCAGAACAACTGAAGAAACAAGCAACCAAAGTGGAAAACACTGGAGGAAGCCATCCAAGTGTCCATCCACAGAGGAATGGGTACACAGAACATGGTCTATCCACACAATGGAATATTATTCAGACCTGAAAGGAAGTAACTCCTGATACCTGCTACAACATGGCTGAACCTTGAGGACATTATGCTGAGTGAGACAGGCCTGTCACAAAAGGACAGACCCTGTTGGATTCCACTTATATGAGGTACCTAGAGCAGTCACATTCAGAGAGACAGAGGTAGAATGATGTTTGCCAGGGGCTGGGAGGAGGGGGAAGTAGAGAGTTATTGTTTAATGGGGACAGAGTTTCAGTTTGGGAAGATGAAAAAGTTCTGGAGATGGATGGTGGTGATGGTCACACAGTAATGTGGAAGTACTCAATGCCACTGAACTGTACACTTATGTGATTAAAATGGTAAATTTTATGGTATGTCCATTTTTACCACGATAAAAACACACACCCACACACAAGAAGGAGGAACTGATTATGCTACAACAGGGATGAATCTCAAAAACATGATGATAAGAAGCCAGACACAAAATGTCACATATTGTATGATTCCATTTATACGAAATACCCAGGACAGGCAAATCCATAAGAGACAGAAAGCAGATTGCTAGCTGCCAGATTCAGGTAGGACGGGGAATGGGGAGTGACTGCTTGATGGGTACAGGGTTTCCTCTTGGGGAGATGAAAAAAATGTGCTGAAGTTAGATAGTTGTGATTGGTGGCATAACATCATGAATGTACTAAATGCTACAGAATTATATACTTTATATTGTCTGAGATGCTGAATTTTATGTTATGTGTAAAACAATTTTTTTTTAAAAGGTGGAAAACACGGAGGAATTATGATTCTGACTGAATACCTACTTTTTGCAGGGCAGGGCCGCCATCTAGGCTGTAGGACTATGCTACACAGCTCCAGGTGGGCCTCTCCCAGACTGTGAGGGATGATCCTTGTACCTAGACCCGCTGCCTGGGTGCAGGACACCATACCCAGTGCTGCTGGAGACGCGGGAGAAAGTGGATCTTGTCGCCAAAGAGTGAACTGTTTATAGGGAGATAAAGACCATCCTCTTCCCGTTCCTCTTTCTATTCTTTCCTTCCTTCTCCTCTGACTGCAATTTCAGAAGTACTTGATGAAAAAAGAAAGCAGCATGGGTGCACATGTTACCTATGCCTGTGTGTAGGAGCAGAATCAGAAAGCTAAAGCCAAAATGAGATGAGGCTTCCAGAAAATGTGTGGGACCCCCAAAAGGGCTACCTTATTACACAAAAAGCAAAAAGAACAAGAAGGGATGGGCACGCTGCTTTCAGCAATGGTGAGATGTTGCTGATAAACTTTTTTTTCTTTTCCTTTTGGCCGCGCCACGAGGCACGTGGGATCTTAGTTCCCCCACCAGAGATCCAACCCGCGTCCCCTGCATTGGAAGCGGGGAGTCTTTTAACTGTTGGACCGCCAGGGAAGTCCCAATAAACTCCTATTTTGCTTCTGTCTTTTCTGTCCAGAATGATCTTTGAACTGAAAAAGGCAGAGAGCGTTGAAAGAGCAAACCCAAGGCGAGTTAGGAGACTGTCAGAGAATTCCCGGTGCTGAGTGAGAGCTCAGGCTTCTGACTCGGACGAGGAAGACACGAGGGCTTAAGAGTAACAAGCGTGGCGAGACTGTGGGGAAATGGAGTGGTGCCCAAAGACCACGCATGGGTGAAGATAATCGTGATTTACCGAAAGAGAAGAAGGCAAAATTCCACCTGTTATTCATGAGAGATTCCCAAAAGGAAAGGCGGCGCCGCTCACCAGGCGCCAACTTACGTTTGCGGAAGCAAGTCAGGCCAGGCTGACCTCGTTTCCTTGTTAAAACTCTAGGCCACCGTTTCAGGAAAACATCAACGTGTGTGTCTGATTTTCCATCATCAAGGTGCTTACCAGTCTCTTATAACATCTCATTGACAAGGATGAGAAAGAACAGGCTACCGGGGGTCGAAACTACTGACTGCCAGCCAACCCTGACCTGCAGCCTGAGTATAACCTATGAGCCGGGATTGGTTGTGGGATCTTAGTTACCCGACCAGGGCCACCGGCAGTGAAAGTGCATAGTCCTAACCACTGAACCGCCAGGCAGTTCCCCTGGTTTTTACATTTTTAAAGGAAGCAGAGGAGGTGGATGAGGAGGAAAGAGGAGGAGGAGGTGGAGGAGGGGGGAGGGGGAACTGCCACAGGAGCAGCTGGCCACAAAGCCCAAACTATTTACCATCTGGCCCTGGGCAGAAAACGTTTGGTGTCCCCTGAGCTAGACAGGGAGGTCCATGAGGGTAGATGGCCACCCTTACAGGTGCTGGTTGTTGGTTACCATCATCCTGATGTTGGGAGTAAATGCCTTTGGATGATACTGGTAGACCATGATCATGGGCGAAAAACAACAAAACAGAATATTCCTGGGCCCAGAATCCTAGTACATACGGGCGAACAGCAAAGCAGGTGAGAAGGACCGAACTTATTCCCGGTGAGTTCGTTAACAGTACGATGTGGTCACCATAATAAAATAAAATTTAAGAAGGTAATTTCATTTTGAGCTACAGCAACAGAATTATAAGATCTAGAACAAGAGCCAATCCTTGGTTTTTACAGCTTTCAACCTCACCTGGAGTACTGATTCATCCTACCACGTGCGGAGAGGCTGCTGGGCAGCGAATAATGCGTTCAGCTCCCGGCGCCCCATTCTAAGAGAATTACAGATCAAGTGGGTGTGTGCAAAGGAAACCAACTAGGATGGTGAACCACAGAAGGTCAGATGAGAGAACAGAAACCAGGGAAAGCGGTGGTGGGGAACAGTGATGGGGAAGAAAGGGCACAGGTGTCTCCAAATATATTAGTTCCCAACACCCGTGAGAAATGGAAGGTCTCAGGGCCAGATGGGGACCCTTGAGTGAGGATGAAAAGAAGCCAGATTCTGCCTTCTTCACCTCCCCAAACTGGGAACAATCCCAATGTCCTTCCACCCGGGGACAAATCGCGGTATAGCTACACCATGGAAAGCTACTCAGAAAGCCACTCAGGGGCTGCCCTGGTGGCGCAGTGGTTGAGAGTCCGCCTGCC
>NW_021146854.1:0-25000 GCF_002837175.3 Physeter macrocephalus
GGGACACGGGTTCGTGCCCTGGTCCGGGAAGATCCCACATGCCGCGGAGCGGCTAGGCCCGTGAGCCATGGCCTCTGAGCCTGCGCATCCGGAGCCTGTGCTCCGCAACGGGAGAGGCCACAACAGTGAGAGGCCCATGTACCGCAAAAAAAAAAAAAAAGTAAAGGGATGGAGAAGGATATACCATGCCAACATCAATCAAAGGAAATCTGGAATAGCTACATTAGTTTCAGACAAAGCAGACCAGAGCAAGGAAAATTATCAGGGATAGAGAGGGGCATTACATAATGATGGAGTCATTTTATAAGAAGCAATAAAAATCCTTAATTTGTATGCACTTAACAACAGAGCAAAAAAGAATATGCAAGGCAAAAACTGATAGGACTGTAAAGAGAAACAGATGAGTCCACTGTTAGAGTTGGAGATACCAACACCTCTCAATCAGTAATTGACAGATCCAGCAGGCAGAAAATCAGTAAGGATATAGTTGAACTGAATAGCACCAATGATCAACTAGACCTTACTGATGTTTACAAAATACTTAACAGCAGCGGCATTCACATTCTTGTGAAGTTCACATGGAACATTCACCAAGACAGACTACATTCTGGGCCATAAACACACCTTAAAATTTTGAAAGAATAGAAATCATACAAAGTTTGCTTATGGACCACAATGGAATTAGTTAGAAATCAGTAACAGAAAGACAACTAGAAAATCTCAAACTGTTTAGAGATTAAACAACACACTTCTAAATCACACATGGCTCAAAGAAGTCTTGAGAAATTTTAAAATATTTTGAGCTAAACGAAAGTGAAAATACAACTTATCAAATTTGGGGGATGCAGTAAAAGCAGTGCTTAGGGGGAAATTTATAACATTAAATACATACTTTAGAAAAGACTATTGATTAATCTTTTTGCTTAATTATTGATTAAGCAATTATCTGAGCTTCCACCTCAATAAACGAAAGGAGAGTAATATAGGCAGAAGAACAGAGATAATAAAAAATTAGACTAGAAATCAAATTGAAAACAGGAAATCAACAGAGATCAATGAAACCAAAACTGGTTCTTTGAAAAAAAAATCAAGAAAAAAAGAAAGACAACACAAATTACAAATATCAGAAATGAAGGAGGGGTCACGTTTATTGATCATGTGGACATTGAAAGGATAGTAGAGGAATATTATGAATAGCTTAATGCCTACAAATTTGATAACAGGTGAAATGGACCAATTCCTTAAAAAATAAAAACTACCAAAACTTATAAAAAGAGAAATAGATAATCTGAATAGACCTATATCTATTAAAGAAATTGAATCAATAATTAATAACCTCGCAAAACAAAAAGCACAAGGCACAGATGGTTTCACTGGCTAATTCCACCAGACATTTAAGGAATAAATGATATCAGTTCTCTATAATCTCTTCCAGAAAATACTTATAGAAGCAGAGGGAATACTTCCTAACTCATTCTGTGAGGACAGTGTTACCCCAATACTAAACGCAGATTAAGACATTTATAAGAAAGGAATATTACAGACCCATATCTCTCATAAACACAGATGCAAAGATCCTCAAAAAAAATCAGCAAATTGAATCCAACAATGTATAGGAAATTATACAGCATGACCAAGTGAGATGTATTCTAGGTATGGAAATCTGGTTCACCATTCAAAAATCAGTTATTATAATCCCTCACATCGATAGGCTGAAGGAGAAAAATCATACGATCATATCAATAGATGCAGAAAAAGCACCTGACAAAATTTAACACCCATTAATGATAAAAACTCAGCGACCTAGGAATAATAGGGAACGTTCTCAAACATTGATAAAGGGCATTTACAATAATCCTACAGTTAGCTTCATACTTAGTGGTGAGAAATTGGATGCTTTCCTCATAAGATTAGGAAATGCAAATATGTCCTCTCTCACCACTCCTATTCAGCATCATACTGGACATCCTAGCTAATGCAGTAAGCAAAAGAAAGGTATACAGATTGGCAAGAAAGAAATAAAACTGTCTGTGCACAGATGACATGATTATCTATTTATAAAATCATAAAGACTTGACCAAAACAAACTAGAACTAATAAATGATTATAGCAAGGTCACAGGATATAAAATTAATATGTAAAACTTGATTGCTTTCCTATATGCCAGCAATGAACAGTTGGAATTTGAAATTAGAAACACAATACCATTTACATTAGCACCAAAAGTGATTAAATACTTAGGCATAAATCTAACAAAATATGTACAGGGTCTACATGAGGAAAGTTATAAAACTCTGATGAAAGAAATAAATAAATGGAGAGATATTCCCTGTACATGGATAAAAAGAGTCAATATTTTTAAGGTGTAAGTTCTCCCCAGTTCAATCTATACATTCAACACAATCTGAATAAAAACCCCAGTAAATTTTTTTGTTGACATTGACAAACTGATTCTAAGTATATATGAAAAGGCAGAAGATCCAGAACGGCCAGCACAATACTAAACAAAAGTCAGAGGATTGACACCACCTGACTTTGAAGCCTTATTATAAAGCCACAGTAATCAAGACAGTGTGGTATCGGTGAAGGAATAGACAGACTGATCAATGGAACAGAATAAATAGCCCAGAAATAGACCCACACAAATATAGTCAACTGATCGTTGACAAAGGAGCAAAGCAAAAATTCAATAAGAGAAAGGATAGTCTTTTTAACAAATGGTGCTAGAATAATTTGACATCCATAGGCAAAAAAAGTGAAGCTAGACATAGTCTTTAAATTTACTACAGAAGTAAATTCAAAATGGATCTTAGACCTAAATGTAAAATGCAACACTATAAAACTTATAGAAGATAAATTAGAGCAAATCCAAGTGACCTTGGGTTTGATGATGAATTTTAAATTCAGCACCAAAAGCACGATCCATAGAAGAAAAATTGATTATACTGGACTTTATTAAAAGTAAAAACTTCTGCTCTGTGTTAGAATGTTAACAGACTGAAGAGGTAAGTCACAGATTGGGAGAAGATATTTGCAAAACACATATCTGATAAAGGCTGGTATCCAAAGTATACAAAGAACATTTTAGACTCAACAGTAAGAAAACAAACAACCCAATTCAAAAATGGGCAAAAGATCTGAACAGATACCTCACCAAAGAAAATGTACAGGTGGAAAATAAGCAAGTGAAAAAATGCTCAACATCATATGTCATTAGGGGATTGCAAATTAAAATGAGATATCACTCCATACATTTTGGAATGGCTAAAATCCACAAAACTGACAATACCAAATGCTGACAAGGATACAGACCAAAAAGAATGCTTATTCATTGCTGATGCAAATGCAAAATAGTACAGCCACTCTGGAAGACGATTAGCAGTTTCTTACAAAACATATTCTTACCATACGATCCAGCAATTGTGCTCCTAGGTATTACCCAACTGAATTGAAAACATGTCTACACAAAAAACTGTACATGCATGTTTAGAGCAGCTTTATTCATAATCTCCAAAAACTGGAAGCAACCAAAATGTCCTTCCGTTGGTGAAAGGATAAACAAACTTTAGTAACAAACCTTGGTAACCATTCCTTTTGAGGAACTACCTATATTACTACATTGGTTCTCCTGGAATTCGAGGGAATGTGAATGTGAAAGACCTTGTGGCATAGCAAGCACTCGGCCTTTTTCTCTGCTCTGGAAGGATCCTACCCACGCAGAGAAAGCAGCAACAACTGCCAGGTCCTACAGGGAAAGGGAGAAGCCCGGCCACCACCTGCTGCATCTGCTCTTGCCCCTGTGGCCACCTTGCTTCCATGAGATCTGTACCCTTGGCTAAATCCTTTTGATATTAGGGTGTGCATTTGAGTGTGTCCTCTCTTCCAGGCAGCCCGGTGTCCCCAAGGCCATCAGATTAAAAGTGGAAAAAATAAAATAAAATAAAATAAAATAAAATAAAAATAAAAGTGGAAAGGGAGCAGACATTCGGAGCAGGGAATGAGGCTGCCTCTTAACCAACTTCCCCTGCAGCACAGCCTGCAAGAAAGGAGATGGCTGAGTGACAGGATTGAAAGAGGAGGTCATTTGGGGCCCCAGCCCAGGGCTGTGGGGCCTCTGCAACAGCTGGACACTGGGAGGACATTTCTGTACAGGCTGGTAAAGAGGTGGCCACAGTGGCAACCATGACGCAACTCCAGTGGCAGGGGTCACTGGCAGTTGGGGGCATCCAGGGCACTGGAGATCAGCCCCTTCACGTGAGCGGGGCATTACAGCACATTAAAGGCCTACGGATAGCTAGGCAGCTGGAGCAGGACGGGTAACAGCGAGCGAGGCTGCACCAGCGTGGGTTCGACTCCTAGAGAGGTGTCCAGGGTTGGAGCAGGCATGCATTTGTCACTTGCTTCTGCCCCTAGGCCCGACCTCTCCCATCACAGGCTGAGTAAAGCACGGGAGGGATAACCCATCCCGTTGGAAGCACAGAGAGGGTGTGACTTCTTAAAGACACACAGCTTTTTATAACGAGTTAGGCCTGGGACTAAAGAGGAGATGGCTCCCTGTTCTGGGCTCCCTCCCTCCTTCCCTCATTCACCCCTCTCTGGGGATGCCCAATGGTTAAAGCTTGCGTTGATCATCAAAATGACACTTACCAGGGAATGAGCACAGTGGAGGGCCAAGGGTGGGCCAAGGGAGGCTGCGCAGTGCAGGCAATGAGCGGGGTGTTATCTGTAGAGAGTTTAGAAGCAATAATGAAACCACTGAAAGTCGACTGCTTTTTATTATCACTCTGCACTGGCAATTCTAACCAAAGTCAGTGATTAAATTTCTTCTCCTGGTAAAAACCTTTTGTTAGTCTAGGTTCTAAATAGTCACTGTAGTTACTGCTAAGTTTTTTTTGTTTTTTTTTTTGAGGTACACAGGCCTCTCACTGTTGTGGCCTCTCCCGTTGCAGAGCACAGGCTCCGGACGCACAGGCTCAGCAGCCACGGCTCACGGGCCCAGCCGCTCCGTGGCATGTGGGATCTTCCCGGACCAGGGCACGAACCCGTGTTCCCTGCATCGGCAGGCGGACTCTCAACCACTGTGCCACCAGGGAAGCCCACTGTTAAGTTTTAATAATAGGCTATTAGCACATTTTAAAACTACTTTTCCTGTAATAAACACTGTGTTCTGCATGGAAGCTAATGCAGAGAACTTCATCATACACTTGGCTCCCAACACACCCAGATTCAACTCCAGGCATTCGTTTCAAGTTCAGTAGCATTTTGTAATGGTTAAACTCAACTCCAGACGCAGCTGGTGCACCCTCCGGTGTTCTGCACAGCCCTGCACCTGAACAGCAAGTGAATAAGCAGTGACAGCGCTGTGACCATGAGGGGCAGAAACGGAGCCTGACTGATCTCACGCCATCGCTCCATGTGCAGATCACACTCCAAACTTCTCGGATTCACTTTTTTGGAAGCATTTCTTAATGTGTTGTTTTTTGTAAAAAAAAAAAAAAAAAAAAAACACATTAATATGACTTAAAAGTATTAATTCATTACTGGTTTCCTTTTTTTGTACTATAATACTGTATTTGTTGATTTAGTTCATTATTTTTCACTGCCACAATTACATAAATATGAAGTCTAATAAAAGAACATTTTCACACTTTCTTTTCTGTACATTATTCTTATTTATTTTATTTTGTGATTATTAATGACAATAACTATGTTGCATACAGGAGGGGGTAGTGAGAAAACAGCTGATCATGAAGGCTAATTCCTAGTCAGGCTGTGCTCAGCCCTGACCTCACCCGAAACTTCACATCGACCCCATGAGATGGGCTTTTGTAGCCCATTTTACAGGTGAGGAAACTGAGGTTCAGAAAGTGGGGGAAAGAACCCAGGACTACACAGTTAATAAGTGGCAGGAAGAGGATTCAAATCCAAGCTTGGCCTGACTCCAGAGGCCATGTCTGAAATGCCAGCAAGTATTGAGACCCTGCCAGAGAAATGCACAGGGACACGGACTGGGGTGGTCCGGGAGGGCTTCTTGGAGGATGAGGTGCCAGGAGGGTCTATGGGGAGCAGTGAAGCATGAGGACCATGTGAGGAGTCAGAGAACAGGGGTTCCAGCCTGAACCCAGGTCACTCCCTGGCCACATGGCCTTGGACAAGTCCCTGGGCCTTGGTGTTTCCTCTCTGGAGTTCTCAAAGGCCCAGGATTCACGAATCAGGCTGAGACAGTGGTCTGGGCAGTGAGCTTGGCTGGTGAGCGAGTATGATCTTTCCCTGCCCCGGCTAAGAACTGGACCCACAAGCCCTCGCTGGCCCACCCCACCCCAAACCTCTGGAGTTAGGAGCCCCGCTCCTGGCTGGAAGTCCAGATGGCATTAGTTACAAACATAAGGCTGGGTACTGGACAGGCCTGGCTTTGAGTCCCAGATCCACCACCTCCTTCTCAGATGAGTGACCTTGGACTTGACACTTCTTGTCCCTGTTCTTAGTGTCCTAAACCTTAAAGTAGATCATATTGATCTCAAAGAGCAGTTGTGAGAATGAAACAAAATAATAATACCTGATATTTATTGGGCAATTCTGATATGCCAAAACTGCTCTAAGAGTTTTACATTGATTTTTCTCATTAAATCTTCCCAATGACCCTGTGCAACTATTATTCTCATTTACAGATGTGGCAGTTGCAGAACAGAGTGATGTTACTTGTCCAAGGTCCCACCTCGTTCTGCTTAGCTCAGTGCCTGTCCCACAGCAAATGTCTCATAGTTATGATTGTAACTACAGTAGTTCTGACACATGGGTCCCACACACACATTTCACTGGTTCTGGAATGCGGATGTGTCCCACAACTGATGTCCAAGGAACATGCCAGCCAGCAGGCAGAGGGGGAGTTTGGTGTCCTCACTGTCTGCTTCCAGTTGCTCGGGTGGCTGAGATCCAAGCCTGATGGGATTTTACCAGATTGGATCCTTAATTATCACTTAAAGTGACTTCTAAAGTGATGCCACATGGAAATACAAGGTTACTGAGTGTTCAAAAGGCTATCATCAGCCAGGCAAAATAAAAATTGCTGAATTCATCCAAAGAATGTGAAGAACTTTGATCAAGTCACCAAAGAGCCTGTGATGTGCAATTTTAGAAATAAAAACATGCTACTGTCCATTTTTAATGGGCACACCTAATATGCTTCTTTTTTCACCAAGAAGTTATTAAATACTGTAGATATATTTTTCTTAAAAAAAACTCTTACAATTGATGGTGTCATAGAATCAAGTAAACCCCAAAATGGTCATGATTCTTTAGGTTGTGAGCACCAGAAAACCCACTTCAAACTGGCTTAAGTGAAAAAGGTATTTTATTGGCCCTTGGACAAGGAAAACCTAAGGGTAGGCAGTAGGCTTCAGGCACAGCTGGACCGGAGGGATCAGGCTACAGCGCCAAGCCCTGACGCCCCAGTCCCCAGCTCTGCCTGCTCTGCAAAGGCTCCATTCCCAGCAGAGGCAACTCCGCCAGCCGCCAGCCCTCCCAGGTTTGATGCTTCCATTCTTCTCAACATTTGGGACAAGTCCTAAGCCCGACTGCTGGTGACTGGAACAGGGCTGCATGACTACCCCCTGGACAGTTCACCGGAGCCTCAGGGAATGGAACTCGGGTGTCGGCCTGGCCTGGTCACTCTTGTCCCCTTGTAGTCCGGGGTAGACTCAACTCCACACACTGCACGAGGCTGAGGTGGGAGGAGGAAGGATTCCCCTGAAGAAAATTGGGGGTTGATACCATAAGAAGGGAGAGTGGATGCTGGGTGACCCCCAAATTACAGCCATCTTTGGAAGATAGTAATTGGTGATGAAAGGAAGGTTCAGAGAGGTGACTTGTACCAGATCATACACCTGGGCAGCTCAGGTGGCCCCAGAAAGGGAAAGTGCTGTTTTCAGACCACCTGTCAGAGTGGGAAGAGTCCTTGGAGGTCCCTGGTGTGGTAGGGATGGGAAGCTTGAGGCCCAGAGAGGGAGAACGACTGGGCCAAGGCCCTAGAGCAGCCCCCGGCAGGGATAAAACCAGAACACAGATCTCAGGTATCCTGGTTCCCCATCCCGTGCTCCCAGCTGACCTTGTGAGGGCAAGAAGGCTTCGGGAGGGGGGCCTCCAGCTGGTTCATCATTTTTGGAGGAGAAGCCCCATCAGCCTCTTTGGGAAAAGGGTTTTCTCCCAGCAGATGTAGTGGAGTGGCTTTAACAATCCCCCACCTCATCCCTGCTGCACCTGGGGATCCTAGTCTGTCTCAGTTGGGAGTTGAGTAAGAGGTGCCCTAGATTCTCACGTGCCTTCCCAGTCGTTGGCGGTGCCAATTTGACGCCTTAATCTTGTATAAAATGCAAGCCCCAGGCCAGCACCTCTACCTGCTCCAGCTACCCAGGCCTTCTGGAGATTCTGGAGCCACCACCGCTGGCCAGGCTGGGTCTTCCCGTGTCTCCCGCGGCTCTGGGAAGGGCCAGTCTTCAACCAACCGAATCCTAAGAAACCTGCAGTGTTTCCTCGCCTTGTGTTCAAAGCTGGGAACCGGGCAAGCACGAACCCACCAGCCTGCTGTCTCCGGAAATTCTCTGTGGGAGGAGCTTGGGTGCAGCAGTCTAATTGGGGTGGGAAGGAGGCCGGTCTTAAAGTTTCATTTGCGTAATAAACACGTCATTTTATCTAGATGGTGCGTCTTTTTAGGTGGTGGAGGTGCTTCTGATGGAGATTAGGAGGTTCTTAAGCACCCACGAGCCCACCCCTGGGTGCCACCAATTTAAGTTAGAGGAACCAAACCTAACTCAATGATAGGGCACCAGCGGTGGAAATCCAGGCGCCTCAAATGGTGGGAAAGACGTAGGGGGTGGGGGCTGGGTGCATGGACAACATCTCCCCAGCATGTTAGGACTTTAAACAAGGATAACTGAGGACTATATTTATGACATAGAAAGCTGTTAATGCTTTAAGTGAAAAAAGGAAATTTATGAGAAAATGTGGGGGTGGGGTGGGGTAGGATGTATAGAGTTTACGGTGGTTAAGAGCATAGGATTTGGAGCCACCTGACTAGGTTCAAATCTCGCTTTCACCTCTTACTTACCTTGGGCAGTTTATTTAAACTCTCTGTGCCTCAATTTCTTCATCTGCAAAATGGGGCTAAACAGGGATAAGGTGCGGATTCCTCTAAAGCGTTGAAGGCAGGTCCTGGCATACAGTGAGGGCTCAAAAGATGTTAGTCGTTAATCTCATTAGTCTCCTGCGCAGGGACCTCGTTCCTACAGACTTCGTGGCCGCCAGGCCCCAGCCGGCCCCACCCCTGCTCCGGAAACCAGCAGCCCCGCTACAGCCGCGGCCCATTGTTCCCCCCTTCCTGCTCAGCCCTGCTCTGGGAACCCGGCGGAGCAGCTCCAGCCCAGGCTGGGGGCGCATCCGGGCTGAAGGGCCCGCCCCCGCGCCCCGCCCAGTGTGGCGCTCCGCCACGCCCCTCCCGCCTTGAGCGCCGTGGGTTGGAGCACTGGGCTGCGAGTGCCGAGGCCTCGGTCCTACTCACCCGAGTTTCCTCTCTGGAAAAATCGAAAACAGCGGAGGTGCTCAACTCACAGGGTCGCCTGAGGGTTCAATGAGATCACATGTGCAGGAGGCCGAGGCCCACGCCTGCCTGGCTTCCCACCCTGAGCACGGCTGTCCTCGCAGGTACTGTCTCTCTGGGGTCAGCTCGCCAGGGTGCCAGGGGGACCGGTTCAGTCCTAGTGTCTGGGCCTGAGTGGAGTTCTTAGATCACGCTGCCTCTCCTCATCCCACCCGCTCCACCTCTCCCCCAGCACAGGCCAAAAGTGGTTGAAAGGGCTGGGCAGCTTTCCCAGGCTGGCAGCCAGAAGAGATAGGACCTGGAGTCCCTGCATCCTGGCTCTGCTATGGAATTGCTGTGTGACCTTAGGCAAGGCCTTCCCCTCTCTGTGCTCCAGTTTCTATCCTCCAATGGCTGTACCACTGGCTGGCTGGGTTACTGTGGGAAAGCTGAGCCCTCCAGGACTCAGTTTGTCCTATCTGCCACATGGCCTGCACACCTAGATTAACGGGATAACTCCAGATCTTGGGAAGTTTCTTTCTTGTCCTTCTGCCACCTTGTCCCCCATTTCTCTGCTCAGAGGAGGAGCTGTGCCACCACACTGGGGCTGGCCATTTGAGGCTTCTGGAAGTGTACCTACAAGCCTTATCGACGTGTCTCTCTGTGCTGGGCAGGACCGGGATCCGGTTTTTGATATGCTTTCTCTCCATCCCCTGCCCAGGAAGCAGAGCAGGCCTCCATGTCCACCGGTTGGCTTTGATATGACATGGACAACACAGAGCAGCATGTTGAGTGACCACTGTGCAGGAGTGAGCCTCCTGTCATCAGAGGGAGTTTGCTCAAAGCCTGAGGAGTGCGAAGGAACTGGGGCTTACATCACATCTCACCTTCAAAACCTCACCGTATTCTGAGAGTAGCCTCCTGCTGCCTTCATGCACCCAGAGGACTTCCCTGGCTGTTACGTACACGCCACCCTCTGTCATCACGCTGCCTTCCGTCTCCTGCTCCCCTCTTTTTGCTCCCCTATCTTGTGGACTGCTGCAGGAGCCCCCAAATCTTCTCTTCCTGTTATACAGAACAATTGATCTGTTCCCAGTTTCAATAGGAGCAGTTGTGGGGGCTTGGATGCCCCCGTAATCTCCATCAACTCCCCCCAAACCATCCCATATAAACAAGGTCACCCCCAAAGAAATCTTAGGAATATTTTGTGCTTTTTAAGCACAGTTTTTAAAATAAGCCCCTTCCACCTGCCTCCCCCAATCTCCATTTCGCCAAGCTCCTGCTCTCAAATTTTCCCACAAGAGTTCATCAAAGGGCTCGCAGGGCAGAGGGTCTTCCACTGAAAAGTTATTTCCTTCCGTAGAAGGCTGCTGGGAGTATAAAGGCACATTTCCCCATGTTACTCATGTATTTTAATTAATCTTCACTAAAATCTGCCGGTTGGGAAATACTATTCCAGTTTTGCAGAAGAGGAACCTGGCTCCTGGCTGGATTGGATGGCCTGTCTGGCATGACAACCCCAGGCTCTGGGGTGTCAGATGTCTTTCTTCTCTTCAGCCCCCTGATGCCAGGTGGTGCCTGCTGGGCTCCGGGCAGCACCACCCCAACCCCAAGACACAGCTGCTTCCTCTACCCCTGCGCAGGTGACCACAGCTGCATGGCAGACACCCAGGCAGACGCCTAGGTGGTCCTTAGTGTCATTCTCCGTATTATTTCCCAGGCTCTGCCCTCCAGGCATGTGAGTAGATGGCACTTCCTGTCCCCTTGTAATCGAGTGGGGTCATATGTCCAGCCCTGGCCGATGAGGTGTGAATAGAAGTGACTTGCGTCACGTCAGGCTGGAGCATTCAGTTGCCAGGTGGAGACCCTCTTCCTCCGCTGTGGCTTCGGACAGCCTTTGAGGTGGTGGCTGCTCCATCGCCTGGGCCCTGGGGGGAGCCCTGCCAGCCCTCTGTAGACGTGCAGGTGCCTGGGAAATAGCTTCATGTTGGGAGCCGTTTAAGACTTGGGTTATTTGTTATTATTGCAGTACGACCTCGCCTACCTTGACTAGTACAGATCTCTGGAAAGGAAAACCAAGATGGAGCTGAGAAATGGTGTGGAGGACGTTCTGTCTCTGGAGACCTGTTTCGTATTCTTTTTTTTTTTTTTTTTTTTGCAGTACGCGGACCTCTCACTGTTGTGGCCTCTCCCGTTGCGGAGCACAGGCTCCAGACGCGCAGGCTTAGCGGTCATGGCTCACGGGCCCAGCCGCTCCACGGCATGTGGGATCTTCCCGGACCGGGGCACGAACCCGTGTCCCCGGCATCAGCGGGCGGACTCTCAACCACTGCGCCACGAGGGAAGCCCATGTTTCGTATTCTTTTATGAGATGGCCCATCAGCTGCGGCCGCAGAGGAGACAGAGGAGAGGCTCAGGAAAACAAAGGTTCTTCTACGCACAGGTCCTAGAGACAAGAGGCGCGCATACCACATTTGGAAAAACCCAGGGTGGTCAGGAGGGGGAGGGGAGAACGCTTAGGCCACAACCTTTATTGGGGTTTCCATGGGAAAGAAAACACAGGGCAGGGTGAACAGTTTGGGCTAGACTGGTCTGAATAATTATAGTGGGCTCTGGGCTGTAGGGGGTCTTTAGCTGCTGGGTCCCTGGCCCTGGGGTGTTTAAGGCAGAGGATTATGGCCTCCTGGGGTGCACGGCCTGATAGAGGTCTGGCTCAGCATGTGTGATGCCAAAAGCCCAGGCTGGATACCTGTGGTGTCTCGGCCCAGCAGGGACCAGGTGATGCTGAGTTGGCCCTTTGTTGGATCTTAGCACATCTTGACATGAGTGATTGAGATTGCTTGTTGCCTACCCAGTACCCACGCTTCCACTGTCCTTTGTAACAGAGCCCCAATATTACCTGGCAATATGTCCAGCCTCGCATGCCACCGCGTGGCCACGTGATTAGATTCTTGCCGCCTAAGTAGGTTGAAGTCCACCTGGACTTCTTGGTGGGCTTCCTACAGGAGCTGACTCAGCTGGAGGTTCTTCTGCTGCCTCCTTCCTGCTCCTAGAAACATAGCTGTCGAGGCTGCAGCCCCAGCAGCTGTCTTGGGTGGTGCACGTGGTAGACGGTGAGTGTGAAAATTGTGAAGACTGGGAAGATGTTTCAATATCTAATGAAGGCGTCATAAAATCTCCTATAAAAATTGTCCAGGAAGATGGGCCACAATTCCCATGTGGCTTTGTACCCAGCTAGCAAAGCCCTGCTGTATCAAGTAAGTCACAGAAGGGGCTGGAAGAGATATCTCTGGGTGGGCTGAAGGCACTAGGGCCATTTCTCCAGCCCTGGAGGAGGGTAGTTCTTTGGCAGAGCAACTCAAACAACTGGAGAAGCAGGGCTTTGAACGTACATTCTAGGGCTCTCTTCGCCTTCCTTCTCCTGCCCAAGTTGCACCAGGGCCCCAGTACTCCCACCCCACAGCCTCCCCCAGAAGCTGGCTCTCCGCCAGGCAAAGGTAGTGGGGAGGGGTGTTCCCAGCTGGCTCTCCAAGCCGCCTTCAGAAGAGCAGCCGGGTCTCCCCAGGAAATGGGGCAGAGAGTTAGTGAGAGAAGGCCGGTGCGGGGAGACCCCAGACCTACAATGACTGCTTCCTGATCTAGACAAATCCCTCCCCCCAACTTAGGTTCGCCATCTATAAAATGGAATAATAGTACTCACCCTGCCTCCCTCCCAGGGATGCTGAGGGGTCAGCCTGCTAAGCTAGGAGGCACGCAGGAGGCGGGTGAAAGGCAGGTGTACAGTCTGGGAGGGGTGGGGGGCTGGTCCCAGTCACAGGAAGCAGAAAGCAATGACGTATGTCCTGGTGGTCCCCAGCCCTGGCTCAGGTGTCTGATGGACCCAGGCTCGATAGCGTGACCTGTCACTCACGCATCTTACGATCCTGGACCTGAGCTTTCTCATCTGTAAACTGGGCATTATTTCTGTAGCTAAAGATTGAAGCTAACAGATGTGAACCACTTGGCACAGTGCCTGGTGCATGGCAGCTCTCAGCAACTGGTGGGTCTTTGACCACCCATTCCTGGTCTCAGTAGACGTCTGCATTCTTACTGGATGCCCTGTTTTCAAGCCGCCTTCCCATGTCTGGTGAATGCCCCACCTAGTGACACTTCCAACAGAGCAGCCTCAATTTACCAGCATGCTTTGTGTAAGGGCTGAGCACAGGACCCAGACTCCCCCAGTCACACCCCCCAGCACAGAGCTTTGAGGGAATCCATGGCCAAGGAGGCAGGGGCACACAGACCCACTTTGGCAGTGCCTACATCCAGTGTCTGGAGTCACCAGGGACAGAGGTTCTGCAGGGACTGGCCAAGGTCTGGGTGTCAGCGGGACAGGCTGCCATGTCAGTGCCTCATGGTGGGGGGCTGATGGGTGATCTGGCCATGAGACCTCCAGGCTGGGCTCTCTGAGTCTCTCAGACGTTATGGGGTCCCCAGTAACCTTTAACAAGTTCCCTTCCTGCTTAAGTAACCCACAGCCAGTTTCTGTTGATGGGTGATCACAAACCCCAGCTGACTACCCTCCTCAGGCCCAAATGCTGACACTTTCCCTACCCCAAGTTGCCCGTGTATATTTAGATGCTCCTCCTGTGCCTCTGGCCAAGAAGCTTGGCTGTAGCAACCAGCTTTCACCAGCAAATTACAAAGTTAGACCCCGGCCCAGACTAATGAGGGTACTCAGGCACAGCCACATTTATGGGAGAGCAGCATTTGCGAGGGGAAAGCGGACAGATTCTGGGTTCAAATCCCAGTTCCACGGCTTACCACATGTGATCATGGGCCCACAGCATACCTCTCTGAGCCTCAGTTTCTTTATCTGTCACAACACCCCAATGGTCATTTTTTGTATGTTTTAGGGGTTGAAAGGAGGTAAGGGATGGAAAGCCCCTTGCCTCATGCTTAGCTCACTGTAGGCATTAGATCTGAGAAGAAACTGGGTCAGGAAGGAGCAAGACATTCGTTCTCACGTTATAGCTCACATCTCAATCACCTGGAAAGGTAAGTCAAATGCAGAGCCGGATGCAGCAAGCCTGGCTGTGCCCCTGGGATCTGTATTTTTAGCAAGTGTTCCCTGCCCAGAGGTCTTTGCTGCAGGTAGCTGGGGTCAGTGCACTTGGAGAAATACAGGATCCAAGGGCAAGAACAGAGGAGGGGAGGGCGCAGATAGCTGGGCCACCACAGTAGTGGGGCCTCTGAGGACCTTAGCCTCCCTCTTGCTGGAAGCTTCTACAGTGACCGTCTCAGGGAGGATCCAACCTGGATTTATGTTCCAGAAAGGATGCAAGTAATTTCTGTTTGTTTGATCTTTGATCACATTTAGAACAGTAATGGATACATTTTTCTCACTTGGATAATGCAAAAATCCAATAATGTGCGTATTATAATAGTTCAAATTTAGCTGGCTCTTCCCATGAGCCCCGCAGTACTTTGTCTGTGCTAATAAATACAAAGTGAAATCATTCTCCCCATCTCACAGGTGAGGAAACTGAGGCCCAGAGAGGTAAAGTGACCTGCCCAAGGTCACGTGGCCTAAGCGTAGAGATTTAAGCCCAAGCAGGCTGGGATTCCATAGCCATACAATATGCCGTGGCCCCTTTAGGATATCACTTTGGGGTACTGTAAGGGCATTATAGGTTGTGGTCTCTGGCAGGTGCCTGTGCTTCCAAGCAAGGGGCTGGGGTCCTGGGCAGGACTAAGTCGGGCGAAGTGTGAGGGGGTCAGCCCCCCGCCGGGCCTCTGACTCACCAGGGCCCTTGGCCACCACCTGGGAAATCCATCACTCAACTGCGTGGGGATGAGAAAGGCTCCCGGAGCCCCAGTGGCTCCATTCAGTTCACAGCCAAGGCCTGTTCACACACTCAGGCTGTGTGACCTTGGGCAAGGTGCTCCACTCTCTGAATCTGGGGGCTGCTGGGAACAATGTGAGACCGGGTTCTACCCCATGCCCAGCAGGGTGCCCAGCATGCAGACGGAGCACTTTCTGTTATCATTCAGTGGCACTGATGCAGCTGTGGTGATGTAACCTGCGTTTTCTACACCATCCCGATTCCATGCAGAGGGTAGAAGTGCACAGCTGGTGCTTCTCTCTGCCCAGCAGCCATTCCCCCTTTTTCCCCAAAAAGCACCCCCATTTTCACTTGAACCGATGACTTTTGTTTCTGTAACTTGTAGCTGGACTCAATCCAAGAGGAAGTTGGAAACTTACATTTATTGAGTGCCAGCTATGTCCTAGGCACTGCGCATGATTCATTTAATCCTCAGGACAAGCCTGTAAAGCAGGTACCAACACTCCATTTGTAGATGTGGAAACCGAACCTCAGAGAGGTTTAGTAACGTGTGCAATGTCACAGATCTGATGCCCCAGCCCAGCCCATATTTTAAATGAGTTAGCCATTACATTTATAACTGTGATTGACTTTTCTAGGAGGGGCATTCATTCACTCAATAGATACTTACTGAGAGCCTACTATGTGCCAGGCATGATGCTAGGCCCTATGGATAAGAACCCCACAGACAAGTCCCTGCCCTCAGGGAGTGCCCATTCCAGATGGCACAGAGGTTTCATCTCACAGGCCAAATCCAGGTGGCACTAGCTACCTGCAGCATTACTGTGAGAGAATTCTGAGCCACGTCTGGGCTCAGCAGGAAGGGGTAAAGTGGCTGATTACTCAGATCTGTGAAGGGTGCTGTTAGAGAGTTTCCAAGTATATGGTCCATATTGGATACCCATGGTTTAGACTTTTGAAGATTGTTCATACAAATGTATAACAAAGCAGAAACATATCCTGGTCAGAGCACAGGTTCCAGTTTTCATTTTGAAAATAGCCACTGTAGATCTAATAACTAGGCCATACGCTCAAGGAACTTAGGGTCTAATTTGTAGCCTGAGACAGATGAACAATACAAGATGATTACTATGAAAGAACAGAACGGAACAGCACAGTCTGATCCAGAGCTCAGGGGCCGGACAGGCCACGAGGATGGGGGTGACAGGGAGACTTCCTGGAAGACGAGCTCAGTGGATTTGGCTAGGTGGAATGGGGGAGGGGGAAGGCCTTCGGGGGAAGGCATTCTGGGAGAAGCAGCAGCACAGGCAAAGGTCTGGAAGTGTGAGGTGGGAGTGGAGAGGATTGTGGCTTGGCTGGGGTAGAAGCACTGGGGGAACAAGGCTGAAATGGTAATGATGGGGATGGACCGTGAGTCTCAATGTCAGGCCCGGGAATTTCGTCCTGACCCTCACCATCCCTCCTTCCCCCTTCAGTAGGGAGCCGCTGAAGACCTTGAGCAAGGGCATGCCGACAAAAAGTACTTCTTGTTGGCTGGAACAGGGGAGGAGTCAGAGATGGAGGTGGCTGTAACACCAGGGCATGGAGTGAGTGCCCCTGCACGTAGGTGGAGGTGAGGGGATGTGGGTTCTAGTCCCAGATCTGTGCCAATGTGCTGTGTGACCGCGGGCAAAGTTCCATACCCTTCTGGAAAAGGCCCCTGTTAGACCTTGGCTGAGTGAACTGAGGTATGTATGGGGCCAGGGGGTGTCACTTGGTTCCGTTAGGGTCTCTATTTTCTACTTTTCTTTGGTCTTGAAGACCTGACCTAAGGTGGGTCCATCACTCATGGTTTACCACATGCTTCAGGACCATATGGCTGAGCCCTTGGGTGTGTCCACACCTCAGCTTCAAGTGCATTTGTCTCACAGAAGAGAAAACAGAACCTTGGAGGCACTCTGCAGCTGTGTTACTTGAGAGAGGGACTTTGCCTCTCACCTGCTTCACAGTGATGGCAGGAGCCACTGAGATAATGACTGTGAAGCACCTGGGGCAGGATCTCGTACTCTGCAGGCCGTGAGGGCTCCATTATTGGCCACTGCCTTTCTTGCTATTGTTCCCGTTTCTTGCTCTTGTCTCCAGTGTGGGCCTCTTGGCTGTAAGCCCCTGAGGCTGGCAGTGTCTCCTGCATGGGCTGAACAGCAGCTGGGCCCCGGTGGGGATCTGACGCCCAAGGCTAGCGCCCCTCTGCCCAGGATCGTTACGGTGACTGTGACGTGGGCCCGCCTGGCCTGCCGAGCAGCCCCGACGCTCACCCCACCCTGGGCGGCTGCCCTGCGTCATTCCTCCCGGGACCACCCAGCACAGGGGGTGCGGCCCTCCCCAGGCACCAGGTGTGACAGGCACCTCTATACAACCAAACCCACCAGGACCTCAGCTAAATTCCTCTCCCTTTTCTGTTCAATTTTATATGATTATTTGGGGGGATAGTCAAAACAAGTTAAATTTTTTCAAAATTTAAAAGGCACCGAAAAGTGCGCTATTCAAAAATCCCCTCCCACCTCAGCACACAGCCCCCCTAGTTCTCCTTCCTGGAGACAACCCATCTAAATTCCTTTTTAAAACTATTAACCTGAATTTGATCCTCCCGATTACAAAAATCATAAACATTCAAAGCAAAAACTAATTTCAAAAGAAAACAAAACAGGGCTTCCCTGGTGGCGCAGTGGTTGAGAGTCCGCCTGCCGATGCAGGGGACGCGGGTTCGTGCCCCGGTCCGGGAAGATCCCACATGCCGCAGAGCGGCTGGGCCCGTGAGCCATGGCCGCTGAGCCTGCGCGTCCGGAGCCTGTGCTCCGCAACGGGAGACGCCACAGCAGTGAGAGGCCCGCGTACCGCAAAAAACAAAACAAAACAAAACAAAAAAAACCCCACCACCTTGAAACAGACAAAGAAATACAGACCAAAACCCCACACACAATCCCACCATCCGGATTTCCAGCATTTTAGGATATGCCCTCCCAGACTGTTTTCAGTGCATATTCACTTTTCAAAAATGAAGACAAAACACAAGATGGTTATCACAATATTGATTTTTCAATATCTTGCTGGAACATTTCCTCATGGCTTCTTCCTTAAATGACGTTGACAGCTTTGTGACCTTCCACAGATGCTGCCTTATTTAACTGACCCTAGCGATGGGCATTTGGGGATTTCTAGGTTTCCCTATTATAAGAAACACGGTGATGGGCCCTGAGACCTCACTGCCTACTTGTTTATTTTCTTGTAACAAATTCCTAGAAGAGGAAATGCTGGGTCACAAGGTACGGCCATTTTTTAAGACCCATCAAACTGCCCTCAATGAGTTCAGCAGGACTGGTTGTCCAATCCAAATCTGATCTCCTCAAGGCCAAGAAGTCTTGATTCATAACCCTCTCAACAGGAGCTGTGAGCCCCTAACCCCACCTCCACATCCAGACTAAGGCCAAAGCCCTCCTCTGAACCTGGTGACCTGGGGGCAGGCTGACTCAGCTGCAGGTCCTTACCTGGGCCCATCCCAGTCCTGGGTGAGTCAGCTGACCAGGGAGCAGGAACCCAGCTGGGACGAGGGCCACCACCTTCCAGGGAGGGGACCAGACTCCATCAGCAGTGGCTAGAGAAGGACGAGCAGCAGCACCTGGCCTGCAGGTAAGAGCGGGGCAAGGGGCCCCTGGAGGTGGGGACAGGGATAAGGGAGACCAGCTCTCACCTGTCTTCTTCCCTCCCTGTCCCGACCCTTCTGGGACTTCCAGGCCTTTTTCTCTCAAGGTGCTTTTCTCTGGCAGTGAAATGTGAACTGGGGTTTCCTCTTCTGAGCCCAGCCCTGGGCCAGGTTCGAGGGCTGGGTGATATTTATCCAGACATCACTAGGGCTCCAGGCTCCTCCTCACTGCCTGGGTCAGTTGTCATGGAGATGGGACCCACACCTTGCTCCTTGAAATGGGCCCCTGGAAAGCCAAAGAGCAACTCCCACAAGGAAGTGAGTGCAGGCCTCAGTTTCTGTCACTTACTTCTCTGCCTGAAGCTGTTTCCATTAACAAGCTCCCTACCACGGCAAGGAGAACCTGCTGCGGGTACTGGGCCGGTGGCCTGATCATCAGATCAGGTTTCCTCCTGTGGGGACTCCCATGCAGTCAGGGGAACTGAATGAGGTAATGGATATAAGGGGCTGGAACATGCCCTCCACACAGCCAGCCTCAGAAAATGGTGCTTAAGATGGGGCTGCTGTGTGCTGGGCCAGCACTGCACCGGCTGCTGTACATACAGTGGCCCCAATTACTAACAACTGCACCACCATCACTTCTCGCCTGGGCTCCCTGTCCACCCATGCCCCCTAATCTATCCTCCAAATGAAAGTCAGACCATGTCACTCTGCGGCTCAGAATTCTCCAGGGTCTCCCGTCTCATCAGAGTAAATGCCAAGCCCTCAGCATGACCCACAGGCCCTACAGGATCTAGTCCCTCTCGCTACCTCTCCAATCTCCTCTCCTACTACTTCCCCTATGAACAACTGACTTCAGTCTCACTGGTCAGATGTTCCCTAAACAGAGGGCAGTGGCTTGCCCTCAGCCTCAAAGCTTCTCCCTCCCCACTTAGGCTTTTACTCAAAAGCCACCTGTCACCCCCACCCCACCCCCTGGCAGTGAGGCTCTTCCGGACCTCCAGGCTCTACCCTCCACTCTGCTTTATCTTTCTCCCCATCACTTCCCACCACCTAACATGGCACAAGCACTTATTTAATCCAGCTAGAAAGTGACACTCAAGGACAGATTTTTCTTTTGTTCCCTGCCTTATTACTGGTACTTAGAACAGTACTGGGACTTAGGTGCCCAGTAAATGTACTGAATGAACAATAGCTAATGATTATTGCATGCCCTTTATGTACTAGTGCTTTCTGTACATATCTCACTGTCATGGCCTCTCCCGTTGCGGAGCACAGGCTCCGGAAGCGCAGGCTCAGCGGCCATGGCTCACGGGCCCAGCCGCTCTGCGGCATGTGGGATCTTCCAGGACCGGGGCACGAACCCATGTCCCCTGCATTGGCAGGCGGACTCTCTACCACTGCGCCACCAGGGAAGCCCCCATATCTCTTTTATTTAAGAATCTTTTAATTAATCTCCACGGTAACTCTGTGATGCAAGTATTGTTACCCATATTACAAAGGAATAAATGACATGCCAAAGGGACTTGTCCATGCTTGCTCTCCCAAGTCAGAGGCAGCAGTCTGAACCCATCCTGCCTGCCTCCAAAGTCCTTGGCTCCCGCTCCACCTCTCCTGGGCGTGGGTTCAGGAGTGTCTGCACTCCTTGAAGAAGTCCACAGCTTTTCTCCAGCAGGTAATACAGCCTGAGAGAAGGAGGGGAGTATATGCTGGTGGCTTAGCAACAGCCTCTTCCTTTCCAACTCACCACATCCCTGGGCTAATTTGGCCTTCCAGGAGCTATTCCTCTGACACTCCAACCCACACTTCCCTCCCGCACACTGTCTTCTGAAGGATGGATGAGTTGTCCACAGGAACAAGTGGGCGTCCCGTAGTTTCAGCTCTTTGGAACAAAGTGTTCCACAGGAGTGTTCTCATTCCAAAGTCCAAAGATGGGGGCTGGCGACCCCTTTTCAGCCCTGCTGGTCTCTGAGGACCTGATTGCTGCTTTGTTGTGAGAGTTGTTTTTGCTCAGAATATTACAAAGTACAGCAGCTCAGGGATGGAAATCCTGGAAAATGCAGTGGGAGAGGAAAATTTCTCTGGGTGAGATAGGTAAGTAGGTTAGATGGGTTCCTTTCTTTTCAGAGGAGCCAGTTAATTTCAGGAAGTCATCAGTACCGAACTGAGCACTCTTCCATTGTCAGACTGCAGGAGCCAGCCTTTCAATCTACCTCATCAGGGCACTGTTTTTACTTCCCTTCTAGGCCAGGGTTTTTCTTCAAAGGACTTTTGGGGGCTTTCTCTTCCCCTTGGGTCTGCTTTTCTACTTCTTTAAGGAACAGTAACTGGATGCCTGCTGTGTAGCAGGCAGTGGGCACAGCACTGGGGCTTCAGAAATGAGCGACATTCCTGACCAAAGAGGGAGACAGGCAAACAAATACAGCTCAGCGGAAATCCAACCCAGGAAATGCAGAAGACCTTGCTCACAGTGGGTGCTTAATAAACAGTAGTGGAATGAATGATGAATAGGTGAATATGAGATTCTGTGGTCTAGGGAAGGGAGGCTTGCCTAACTCTGTGTTTGATTTTGGGGATTTGGGGGGAAAAGAAGAGTTCACAAGATGAACAAGGTGGTGGTGGCTGGGGGGAGGTGTGAATGGCATTCAAGACAGAGGGAACAGCACCTGTAAAAGCACAGAGGCATGAACTGCAGTGTGAGTTTTAGGATCAGCAAGCAGTCTGGAATTAATGAAATGCAGGGTGAATGCGCAAGAGTGAGGAGGTCACCAGGAGTCAGTGGAGAAGGTACCAGGAGTCACGTCATAGAGATTGGAATATCAAGTTGAAGTCCCATATTTTCTCCTGAGGGCAAGAGCTGGGTATGGCTGGAGAGCAGGAGCTAAGGATAACTCCCAGATTTCTGGCCCAGACCGTGAGGTGCATTTGGTGGTGTCACTGTAGAGGGGCAGCAAAGCTGGGGAAAAATGAATTCAATTTGAATAAACTGCAGGAGGTAGTAAAGATCTGGAAGGCAGCTGGACTCTTGGGCCTGGGCCTCCCTATCCCTGGAGTAACATACTCCAGTCTCACCCTGCTGAACCTCCATCCTTCACGGTCCACTTGGCATCTCCTACCTTCCTCCAGGCCTTCCCTGTTGCCCTAGACTTTTATCCTGCACCCCGCAAACCCAACTGCCTGAATCTCTAAAAATGTGCAGTGGGTCCAATGTTGCTGTGGAAGGTGATCTGCCGGGCCGAGCCCAAGACCTCTACCCTGGGGGGCAGGCACTCAGTCATTCTTGGGTGGGATCCCAGAGTAAATCTTCGTGGAGTGGGGCGGGGCACATGCAGTTTAGCACTACGGCTGGAAGTCAGGGCCGGGCAAGTCAGGGTGGGACGGTGGAAAGGACGGTGACGTCACAACGGTAGGGCATACTCGGGGATCCAAGGAGCTTCCTCTTCATTATGAGCAACAGGCAGCCCGGAGCGCAGGCGTGTCAACTTTGCCCTCCTCCCTCCCACAGCTGCCTTAGAACGGAATCTTATCAGCCAGCAGGGGGCGGCTCAACCGCACCCTCGCCCCTTCGGGAAGCCGTTAATGAACCAGGGGTCGGGGGCGTGGGGAGGCGAAGGGACACTCGCCCCTTTAAAGCGCGATTTGATCCGCGTAGACTCCAGGCGCGTAAAGAGCAGACGCGGACCCTGACCGAGACTTCCCATCTCTTACTCTGCTGCTTTACCTGATTTTGGGTGTGCGTGTGGGCGCCAGCCACGAGCGCCTGGAAGAAGCAAGAGGCCGGGTGAGTTTAGCCGGCCAGCAACCCGCGGGGCAAAGAGACCGCCATTTGCCACTCCTCAATCGCGGGATACCCTGGGAAGCACCCGTATCCACGCGCAACCCTGTGTGGGTGACACGCATGCGTCCTAGCGGCCGCAGCGCGTTTTAGCGGCTTGGCGGGGTTTCTGCGCAGGCGCCGTAACCCATAGCAACCAGGGGAGGTCGCCTTAGGCAGAGTTTGGAGCTACTGGAGCGTCAGGGTGGGGAGTCGTTTGGAGAGCTTTGATCCAAGATCGTTGGACAGATTGGGAAACTGAGGCCTGGGGTGAAGAACAGGCCATAGGAACCGTTGGGGCTTTCTCCGGTGCCCGAGTGCTCGGAGTTTTGTGGCTGGCTGCATTCAAAAAGCGGGAAATTGAGGCTGAGGGAGGGGGTGGGTTCGTCTTGAGTGGTGGTTCAGTGTTCCCCCCGCCCCCAGGTTAAAAAAAAATCAACGTGATGCCCTCCCTGTACTATAAAGGAAAAATGGGAGCAATGAAAGTAATTTATAATAAACGAATATGCCCTTCACTATGTAAAAGCTCAGACTGGATGACACCCGGTCACGTCTGTACCTAACTTAAAATGAGAAAGTTTGGATTTAATAGATAGTATTCAACTAAGTTTTGCCAAAGTTTACATTCGGCATCTTTTGTTTGTTTGGCTGCGTGGGGTATTAGTTCCCCGACCAGGGATGGAACCCTCCTCCCCTGCGTTGGAAGGCAGATTCTTTACCACTGGACCACCAGGGAAGCCCTGTATTTGACATCTTGAGTCAAAGGTTAAATGTATTTGTATACAGGCGTGCCATCACTGTGACAGCTACAAACGTGGACACACATGGGTGCGTTCTGGTGACTCACCTGTGCTCAGAAGGATTGACAGTGATTTTCCGCAATGGTGAACAAAACAAAGAATAACTTCCTCGGTTAAGCTGGTGTATACATTTCTGGATAATATATTGTATATTAAAACCAGGGAAAGTTTCATTGTATTTGTATATAAAACAGGTTATAAACAGGTTTTTTGCCTCCATGAAGGTTTGGCCGGGTATTGGAAAGTTGTGCAGGACAGCTGTGTTGTGGTGAGCTGTTCTGTGCATTACAGGAGGTGCGGGTCTCTACTCCCTGCTTCCTAAATGCTAGTAGTGTCCCCTCAGTCGTGTGACACCCAAAAATGCCCCCACAAATATCCAGTCTGTTCCTTGGAAAACCACTGATTGATTCAGTCGAATAGCAATTTTTGCCGGCATCCATGTGCTGGGTGCTGTTTTGGTGGGGAGGCATAGGGTGGTGAACAGGACACAGTCCCCACCCTTCTGAGTTGGGGCCCAGTATGAGGACATACCCAGATAATAATCATATAATATGATAAATAACTTGACAATAGGGGCAGTACAAGTCAGTTTGGGAACACATGAAGACCCGGCCAACTAGCAGGGGGTCCCCATGGTCTGAAAAAGCCAACCAGAGAAGAAACATTTGAGCTGAGCCTTGAAAGAGCACCATGCAGAGAAGGGTGGTGAGCCAAGCAAGGGGATCAGCATGACTGAAACAGGTCCAGTGTTGCTAGCACGCAGTGGACACTCAAATGTTGTGAATGAGTAGATGGACGACTGAATGAGGCACGCGTATTTGCTGGCAGGGAGCCATTCCCCACTATATCATGAACCGCTAAACGGCAGGGGAATACCTGCCTCTTGATTCCACCCAGAGCCCACACCTTAGTTGAGACCCAGAGTAGGTGGCAAAGGTGAAAGGGTCCCAGACACAGAGGAAGGATTGTGTGGTCTTAGCCTGGGAGTGATTTCTAGGAAGTAGATCTCTGATTCTGCTCTCCCAGAGGGCAGCTGCTAAAAATATAACCGGCTCTGCTGCTTCAGTGTTTGAAAAAGCAGGGCAGGGGTGCCTCTTATTTTCACACCTGTGGTTCATGTGTGATCCTGGTAGCAGAGCGTGTTTTCGGCAGATGGTACCTCCTGAGAACTGTCCCGAGATAAAAGTCTCCCGGAGTGTGTGCGCCGTGGGGAAGACCACAGGCCAAGTGGGTCTCTTCCCCCAGCTGATTTAAAGGAGGTCAGGGCCAGTCTCTCTCTCGCCCTAGGACAATCCCTGTCCTCTTGAGATG
>NW_021146855.1:0-25000 GCF_002837175.3 Physeter macrocephalus
CCAGATTCAGAATTAACTGCACTCTAAACAGCAGGGTAAGGAAGGTTTTATTTTTCCCCTCACCAGCCCCCAACCCCGCACCAAGCAGTTTGAAATAAACACTTCTTGTAAAAACAGCTCAGTGTAAGGAAGTCTGTGGACAACACCTCTTATAGAACATTTACAAAATAAACTGAAGGCGAAGTTTGCTAGGAGGGCACAAATCCACCAATAGTGTTGTCCCTGAAGTTTCGTTTGTTTGATGGTTTGTTTTGTTTTGGTTTGCTATCAACAATTAGACAATTTTTTTTAATGTTTTTGGTGGCTTCCTTTATCTTGTTAGAGAGGTTTAAAATACGAATAACTGCCCTAGGAATGAAGATTTCTAAGCAGTCTATTTGAAATGATTCCTGTTTCCTTTTGTTAACATCTCATGTAATATGGCTCCAGGAAAGTCCCTAGATTGAGCAGCCAGTTAGTGTGGTTTCTTCAATCCATAGCCCCAGCCACCTTCCAAGTTTCTGAGTCTGCAGGGAAAGGAGGAGCTGGCAAGGAGCTGCTTGGCCATTTGCTCACCCTAAAGAGGCTTTCCTTCTTTTCCTGCAGATGAATGAGGTATTTCTAGTAACCAATCAGTATCTTCATCTTCCATCCTTTAACTACACTGATCTACTAATGAGACCCTGTGTATTTACAGACATAACAAATTAACATATAAATACGTTACATACAACCAATCGTTACGTACAGTGTCAAAATGAAGAAGATGTACTTCATGAACTAAATAAATTTCAAATATAAATTAAAATGAAAATACAGTGTTTCCACTTCTGCAGGAAAAAATTTCTAAACAGACCAAAAAGTCTTCCCTCCCCCAAAGGTCTACTGCTTATGGATGACTTGTGAACCCACAAGGAGATGTGACAACAAGCCCACTCACTGGACTCTTGGCTTTGGTTTTGCTTGCTCAGACTCAGGATGCTTTGATTCCAGGAACAGCATCCACTGGAACCCACTAGGCAAACGCTTAAAGATGAGGTTGAAGTGGGGCTGCCACATGGCTATCCATGGGTTTCCCCTCCATTGCCGCTCCTCCTCCCTGCCTATGGGAGAATCAGACTCAAGTCAGTGGAGACCTCCCAGATCTCTGAGAGGAGAAATAGCATCAACTTCCATGCTGGGGGATGCTCTCCACCTAGAAATGTCATGTTCAGGCTCCAAGGTGAAGCAACCATATTTTTCATTAGTGTCCCCACCCTGTAGGATTATACAGGGACATGGAATTTGGCCAGGGGGATTACTAAAGGTTAAATTTTTTTTTCAAATTTTAAGAGAACCAATGGTAATGGTTGTGACAAGTGTGAACAAATCCTTACTTCAAATTGTATTTATCTCAGGAGGGCTAAGCCTTGGGTACCAAACTCTACAATGAGTAGACAGAGACAAAACCCAGTCCAATAAGTTCCTCTCTGCCAAGGAAAAGCCAAGGGGTCTGTCTCTGACACAAGGGGATCAGCTTATAATTTAAAGCAGGAAAGAAGGGAAACCAGAGGAAGTCCTTCCAATCTCAGGGCTCTACCGCTGTCCAGCCTCTCGGATGCGGCAGGCCACAGCAGTGATGAGAGCCGCCCCCTTCCCGCTGCCATCCTCCGACTCCAGGAAGGACACATCACATTTTGGAGCCAAGTCCTTCACCGTCTCATGCATGACTTTGGCAAAGCTGGAAAAGTTGGGAAGAAGACAGAAAAAATACCTTAGTCACAATTGATTTGTATCCTCAGAGATGGGACCCTAAGAAGTGATGCTGGAAACCCAGGAATAATTGAGACGGGAAAGAGGATGACGGCTACCATGTATTAAACACGATGTATTGTGTTTCAGAAAACTGAAGCTTGGAGAGACTAGCAACATGCCCAAATTCTATGTCACAGTGGGCAAGTAGGAAGCTAAGATTCAACTCTAGGGCAAAAGTCTGAGATTCTGGCAAGCTGTGTTCTTAAAACTAAGCAGTGAAAGAGAAGTTCAGCAGTCATGGACGCCACAAGCATACCTTGCAGAAGTGTATATATAACCTGTTCATCAACTCTGGAGGGAAGGACAAAGCCCCACATGTGTGATATTCTATTTTCCAGAGGTATTAACTCACATCAGACTCATATCTAACCCAAAATGTCATTAAAGGCAAAAGGAGCAGACTTAGGAGGGTGTGTTGAGAGATGACAGAAATCACAGATTCTTCCTGATATGGGACTAGAGAAAGAGACCGTTCGTCATCATCTCCCCACCATAGCAGGGACAAGTTGCTCCTCCCCATCTGCAGAGCTGAGAACAGAGGTTCCTAACACCAAGCCCCAGTGCTGGTGGCTGGACTTCTGTCCCCCTTCCGACCCTCACTTGGGACTGAGGTTCCTATTTTCACAATGACACTGATCATCAACAAGAGAAACTTGGAACTTCTCAAGGTCCAGTCTTTTCACTAACTGTGTAGACTCGAGGCAAGTTTCTCAGCTCCCTGAAACAATCATGGTGACAGCAGGTGACAATTCAATCAAAGAGTCTCTCCATCCTACCTCATGTCCAGGCAAGGGGCACAGCTCTATTCTTTTAACTTTTAGTTGAAGAGCTTCTAGGGGAGAGGGACTGAGGCACTTCCTAATTTTAAAACAATTTATTCAACATAAGCAAGTGAGGGAAGAAAGGAGAAGAGAAATAGTGACGAGAGGAGAAAAGGGAGAAGAGATGGAGAAAGACAGGAAAAAGAGTAAAAAGAAAAGGGAATTCAGTACTTCCATACCACAGTTGAGGGTGGAAAACTTCTTCTACAGAGGGCCAGACGATAGGTATTTTGAGCTCTGTAGGACATATGGTCTGCTGTTATAGCCAAAAGCAGCCATAGACAACACATAAACAAGTGGGCATGGCTGTATTCCAGGAAAACTTTAGTTACAAAAACACTTGTGGCTATAATCTGCCAACCCCCACCCTAGACTGTAGAAAAAAATCTTGATCCAGAGTTCCAGCATACATTTACTAGAATGTTGACAGGAGCACTGCTTGCAATAGTCAAAACCTAGAAATAACCCATATATTCATCATTAGAATAAATTATAATATAGTCATTCAAAGGTATGCCTTGAAAATGGATTAACTATGATTGCAGACTTCAGTGTGGATGCATCTCAAAACCATAAATGTGGTGTGAGAAAAGCCAGTCACAAAAGAAAAGATGTCATATGGTAAGTTCAAAATTAAGTAAAACTAAACAATGTAAATGCATACATAGATATATGGAGGGGGAAAAGAAAGCAATAGACTTAATCACCACAGCACTCACTCATGGTGGGGGGGGTGAAGGGTGCAATTGGGAGGGGCTCACAGGGGGCTTCCAAGCTGGGTGGTAAAACACAGACCTACTTCTAGTTATTAATCTTTAAACTATAATATATATATTATATACACTCTTTGGAATGTCTGATAATTTGCCATAAGATAAACAGAGAGAGAGAGAAAGGAAAGCAAGGGAAGAATGGTGAGAAAGAGGGAGAAAGATGGGCAGGAAGAGTGAAGATCAGGTACTCACTGAGGATGTAGCTTGTAGAGGGTCCCGTCCACGCCCACTGTCACTTTGAGGGTGTCCAGCCCACGGTTCTCTCGTATTTTGTCCACCACGGCGGCCATGCCTGCACCACAGAGCTGGGCTGCCCGCCGCGCCACCACAGTGCACACCTCCTTGACAATGATGCTGTCATCACAGGTGCTCTCGAGCCCTAAGTGGTGCAGAATGGCACGGACCTGCAGCAGGGCCAGGCAGTCACTGGGCCAGGAGGAGACAGCGAGTGGTCAGTCACATAACTAGAGGGTCTGGTGGCCTGCCACTCCGGGGCCTGGGCCCTTCATCAGAAGTGGTTTTGGGGGACCTGGCCTTCCAAGAGCTGGGGGTAAAAGCCACTGCCCCTGAGAGGTGGTTCCGTTCTTAAACTCAGTTCAGGAACTAGTGCTCGTCTCACTGGTCCTCACAGAGAGAACCCGAAGAAACATCTCCTTATGCCACTTTGCCCAGGAAAGGTAGGGCGCTGCTGCTACAAAACTGACAGTCAGAACAAAGGGAAATTCACTGTCCATGTATTCCACTTATTTGGAAATATTGACAGTAAAGACAGTGATGATGCTCATATGCAACAGTTTTCAGTTGCAAAGCCCTTTCCTGTCCAATCTCTCCTTGTTCACAGGTCAGCAGGACAAGCATCACCCGCCAACATTAAATGCCCGTTCTATTTCTACTCCCCCACTCTGGGTGGTCTGAAATCTACTCGTGCACTATTTATGAAACAAAGATAAATAAAACTATAAGAAGAAAATAAACAGACATGCAAACTAGAACAATATTCTATTCACTGGTGCAGATGCCCTAGGGCCCCACTCATGTACGCCAATCAGTTCCTGTTTTCCTATATGCATGAGAGTAATAATGACACAGCATTAATTTTTAAAAGGCTCTGAAATTCAGTATTCTAATTTGGAGCAGACTTCTCCACCATTAGACTGGAGGAAGAAGGCTTTGCTTTAACGAGCCGCCACAAGGCATGTTTCTGCATTGCCTGACATGCCAACCTTACTCAATCCTGGTTGCCTTATTACTGCAGCCAGCAGTTAAGAAGAACCCTTTTGCCAAGCATAAGTGCTTTAGCGGGTTATCTTCCTCCGTTCATTCCAATTTACATTCTATGAGCAGCTATATTTCTTTCTACCTTTGAAATTGGTCTAAAACCCAACAATACTTCTTTGCACAGGCTCATCCAGCTTACCATGATTTTTCATGAGAATATTATATATTTTCCCTTAAAATGCCAACTGTTCATAATGTACTTTAAAACACTATATAGATACAAACATGTGAGCTACTAAACTGACCTTTATGTAAGCCACACCCTGATCTTACTTGAACTGTGGAAATCCCAGCTTGTCTGTCCATGAAAAGGAGGATATACAGTCCATCCTACTCCAGGCCCTAAATTCTCACCTCTCAATCTGAGACAGGAACTTGGTTTCAAAGATTCCCCGTGTCTTGAGCCGCTCTGAGATGCGGCCACGGAAGAGCAGCCCATGCTTGGTGAAATCGATGAGGATGTTACGAACAATTTCGCCCAAGTACATGCCACTGATCATTTTCTCGAACCTGCAATGCAGGTAATGTTCATGGAGGTTAAGAAGGAAGGTGATGGGATGTGCTGAGATACACCAGCTCAGTCACCCCCATTGCATTAGAAGGTAGAGGGCATACAGATTCCCCTTCGGGGGAAGGAAATGCTATTTGACTCACTGGGGCAGGATTCCTGGCATCCACACATACTGACCCATAGTCTTCGGTAAAACGTGTCCTGAGGCCCAAGGGGTTTCCCTGAGATTGACCCAGTTTTATGGTTTCATTTCCCTTCCAAGGCTTATTCCCAACTCCTCAAGAAGGAACGCACACCCAAACCCCACCACACTTCCAGAAGGGTAAGATGCTGTCTTAATCCCCTGCGTTGCTGAGAATTTAGCATGCTTTCTCTTCAGCCTAATCACTTATTGCTCAAGTAACTAGTGCCAGCTGGAGACCCCTGTTCTGGCCACTAGTACAAAACATGATGAGGGTCTTCTGGCTCTACCTAGTGCCTTTACAAAGTCAATGTTCGGGGGCTTCCATGGTGGCGCAGTGGTTGAGAGTCCGCCTGCCGATGCAGGGAACACGGGTTCGTGCCCCGGTCTGGGAAGATCCCACATGCCGCAGAGCGGCTGGGCCCGTGAGCCATGGCCGCTGGGCCTGCGCGTCCGGAGCCTGCGCTCCGCAACGGGAGAGGCCACAACAATGAGAGGCCCGCGTAGCGCAAAAAAAAAAAAAAAAAAGTCAATGTTCTCAGTTTCAACCAAAACCCCATCATCATTCAATCTTGTCTTACTCCAGCCTGTTTCTTTCATTAATGTTGCCTGCCTGGCTCCTGGAGGCATTTTAGCCTGTGACCTCTACTATAAGCAAATATTTTGCAAAGTATATTCTGCAGAAGTATGGTCCCTGATTAATCTAGTTAGGAAACACTACGTGCAACCTCTTCCTAATGGGATCCCACCATACCAGGGGCTTTGTGATGCTGGGGCTACCCCCTTGTCCAGTATGACAGTAGAGGGTGCTATATACTGGATGGATGGAGGAGAAAGAAGTTTGCTCCTATTGCTTCCTATTCCTATCTGCCTCACCCCAGCAATCCTTCTTCACCCTGATGGCAGCAGGTGGTTCAACTGTCTGTTTTTCCTCAAGTTCCAGATCTAGGTTTTAATACTCTCTCCCACCTGTTCTCCTAGTCCTCAGGGTAGGAGCTGATTGCTACGTGTACTAACTACTCCTCAGCATCCCCTTTTTGTCTTTTCATCCCTTTAAAACCTGTGTGACCAGTTCCCTATATGAAATTCTCCTTGCAACATAACTGTTGTGATTTGTTTTCCCAGCTGGACTTCAAGAGCATCACAGTCCAGCAGGGGGAAAAGGACTTAACCCAGAACTTTCCAGATGTATTTGACAAGAAGCCCTTTCCAAAGAAATCTCTTCTATTAACATCTCAAGAGAATGAGTGTCCTGGGATTTGCTGTTGTGGAGGACCTGATCACTCATCACTGTTCAGCTCTGAGATGAACATACCAGGGCCGACATGCAGTTGGGTACCTACCTCTGTTTGCCAGGGTTGAGGGAAAGTTCATCCACAGCTGCATCAAATTCTGTGCGGAAGTCATCTAGGCATCCATTGTCCCCGAAGGCCCCCCACTCCATGTTGACACACATCCGCCCCTCTTCCCCTTCCACCAGCTCAACATTCCGCATCTCCTCCATGTAGCAGGCATTGCTGCCCGTGCCTGCCAATCAAGAGATGTCAGTCAGGGCCTCACTCTGCACTTTCCGCCCTCCCACCCTAGGCTGTGTGTCCCCACACAGGAAGGACAGCCCAAGTCCTTACCAACAATGAGGCCAACTTCACAGTGAGGGTCTTCATAGCCACAGGTCATCATAGTCCCAACTGTATCATTCACCACAGCAACCACATCCAGGTCAAACTCCTGAGAGCAACAGCAGATCCCAATCCACAAATGAACCACAATATTCTCCCTCCAGACCCTTGCAAGGGAGATTTAAATGTATCTAAAACTTATAAGGCAGGGCTTATTTTCTCTGCTCAAATATCACCTCTTCAGAGACATTCCTTGGTTATGCTATTTAAAAGACTGCCCTTCCCCAGCCCACTCACTCTGTCCTCACCCAACTTCATTTTCCTTCGTAGCTCAAGAGCAGCTGACATTAGCTCATGGGTTTGTTTATATAACAAGAGCTTTCTGTGGGCGTTCCTGAATCCCCAGTTGCCAAGAGCAAGGCTTGACACACAGTGTACACTCACCAACTGCTGAAGGACTAGGTTAACTCTCCCTTTGACCAACACAACTGCACTTAACACTTCCCCCAGCTCTGAACACACAGATCACTTCGGGCCTTATGTCACGCCTCTCCCACCTCTCGCCGGTGGATGGCTTCCTTCAGCAGTGTAACCACGTCCTCACCCTCGCAGCCAGATGCCTTGAAGCCTTTAGTCCACTTGAGGAGGATGCTCTAAAAATCACACATGGGCAGGGATGTGGATATCAGAGAAGGGCTCCTGGGTCATTTTCTAGTTCACAACCTCACAGGTTATACAGATGCCCTTTAGAAACCAATCATCTCACCCACAAATTATTCTAAACCTGTTTCACCTACTAGGAGTGTGTACTATTCAACAGGTACTGGGCTAGGCACAACCCATGTGTCACAACATTTAATCCTCACAGCACTTTTGTGAAATGTTTATCATTATCATGCCCATTTTACAGGTAACTGTAGCTCTGGAGTAACTTGCCCAAGGCCTACAGCTTGGAAGAGAGGAGGACTCACCCCCAGGTCCACCAATTCCAATGGATGGGCTGATAAGCACCATACGACTGCTCCTGCCAAGTAACTAAGTTCTATACGCTTGTTTCTTTCACTGGCAAAAGCAGTTTTCCCTGTACATCGTACAGAGGGGCAGGTTTGTGTCTCTAAATTTTCAAACTCTAGTACGAAGTGAACAAGTACCCTTTGCTGTGTCAAAGGGCCCTCCAGGAGCAGATAGATATATGGTGGCTTTGAATATGGGGGACTGGTTGATACACTGTTCCCTGGTTCCCTCTTTGCTGCCATAGCCCATCAGAGAACAAGCATCAAGGACCCCCAGGCCCCCTTCCTGAGAGGTCAGAACCTATAAGTGGGCTGTGTGCTCACTATCCACCCCCTTGTATGGTTTCTCCATGACTTGCTTGGTTGTTTATACCAACCAGCTTGGCATTTCATGGCCCAGGAGTTTGGTCTCACAAGTCCCGCTGTGTTCAGATCCCAGGAAATTCGGAAAAACAAAGTACAATCTCAGCAGTGGCCTGGTTTACACACCCACATCCAAACAACTATGTGCTTATCTCCACCTGATTTTCTTGTCTACAAATTAGCTTGACGTCTCTGATGAAATTTTGTGTTTGGCACTTTCAAGCATACAGAATGTTCAAATTACATTATTGCAGGTGGTCCTTAATAATAAGACATGGAGAGGCCCCAACAGCTGAGGAGAACTGCCCGTGGCCACCAGCTAATCCAGGCAGCTTGAGGCCTCTGGACCTCAGCACCTGCTGTTTTTCCCATCAACAGGGTGATCTCAGCAGAGCAGAATCCAGCTTACAGACAGAACAACAGACAAAACCCGGCTTCTGCTTCGTTTGTTCTTAGTTTTCACAGTTCTAGACTGAATACATGCTCCTTACAGAAACTTAGAACATATGGTATAAAGTCCAATACAATGACCTGGAATTTTACAATTCAAGCACTAACAGAAACAGTTAACATGCCTTGGGAGCCACCAGATAAATATATAAACATATATACATGTTGCTATACTTGAAAAGTAAGATAGTGTCTGTTAAAAATATTTCAGTAGGAAAAGTCTGGAAGCATATACACTGGAATGTTATGTTTTTATCTTCCTATTAATCACGTTTCATATATTTCTATATTATAAAGATTATACTTTTCTTAAAAATATTTTTTTAGTCTTACCACCAGTGTTCTCCCAAATCATTGAAATTTCTTGAAAAAACTAGTTGCTGATATGAGGCAGGAAATGACTCATGATTTAACTATTTCCCAACTGTTGGACAACTTGGTTTGTTTCTAATGACTGTTATAATAAGCAATGTTTCATTAAATATCACATAAATATTTATACACGTTTGATAAGTCCTTTTGGTAAATTGATGCAAATGTGAAGGCTTTAAAAAACAATTCATTGACACTGAAAAGAATAATATGTTGAGACAAAGAAGTTGGAAAAGCTAAAAGCAATACCGGACTAGCTAACACTGGACAAATGTTAACAGATGTTGGGAAATACTGGATTAGGCAGGGTTTTTATTGCGGGACTTCCTAAAACCTTACCTGTGCTAGTGCACGTGGTGAATTTAACTCGCAGAAGGGAGGAGTAGGAGGCATTTACAAAACTCAACTGAGCAACGTAAGGCCTGCTGTTCCAGGGACCCTGTTGGAAACGCAAGCCTTTTCCCGCCACTGGGCCAAGCCCACTGTACCTATGACTGTTCCCACCTACATGCCTTTCTCCATACTGCCAGGCCTGCCTGCCTTTCTTCCTCAGCAACTCATTCTTCTGACCAAGTATTCCTCATGCCCTCCAGGTATGTGCTCAGATTAACATCATCCTCAGGGCTTCATCATTCCACTGCTGCCACATTCCAAAGAGCAGCTCTTGCTTTTCTGAGCTTGCTTCCTCAGTCCAGTTTGTTTGTAAGCACCTATAGCAAGAACCATGCCCTTTGTACCCTGGTAACTCCATCCACAGCATATGTCCACCAAGCATGTAAGCTTCTAGAACACCGATTGAGACAGAGAGAAACAACTGCTTAAATAAGAGTATTCTGATATCTAACATACCAATCATCTGCCCTGAGTAAGCCTAGGCATTGCCTACTCAGCTCTCCTATACTTCAACACACCCATGTCCAGAATATCTGAGAGCACCAGCTCTTCAACAACCTGCTTCATTCATCCAAGGCAAGTTGACAGGGAATGAAAAGCAAAGGTGACACTAGAGAAACACCAGGGCAGCCAAGGGAGATGGAATGAAATGTCCTGAGCCCAAAACAGGAGCCTCAGGAGCAGCTGAGTATAATTGACAGCATGGACTCAGGTGTCAGGAAACTGGAATGAAATCATGGCTTAGCCACTCCCAAGCTATATGACCTGCAAGATATTTGGCATCTCCGCAGACATTGTTTTCCTTTCTGCAAAACGGGTGTACAAACACCTACCTTATATGGCTGCTCTAAGGGTTAAATGAGATTACGCACACAGGAAGCCTAGGAGTACCTCGCATAAAATGCTTTAAAAATGTCAGTTGTTGATATTACTGGCATCATCATAATTATCCCAAAGATTGTTACCTGCTTGACCTCTACCAGCTCTGACTTGCTCATTCCCATCAACAAGCCCTTCCCCATGACTGGTCACTCATGCCTTTGTTTTCTTCCTCTCAGCTCCGCATTCTCCCCTGCTTGAAACTCTGGCTGATTCAGAGTCAGTACAGTCCATAGGAGAGCCCTCCAGGAAGGCACTATTACCTCGTCCAGGCTGTTCTGCTGGCAGGGGAAGGAGAAGGTGAAACCCAGAGGCAGGGACACGCCCTTCATGCCCATGTACTCAAGGAAGTCGGCAATGCAGTGGACGATGTGGTCAAAGAGCTGTAAAGAGAAATTGGGCTCTGAGAGGGGGAACCCTGGCCCCGGTGGGCTGCCCCACCAGGGTCTGAGCACCAGCTCGAGGCCTCCACCCAGGAGAAACGCCAGCTGAGGCATGCACCTAAGCAAAGGCCAGCCCAGGGCCCTAGACCATGTAGCCCTTCCCAGGACCACAGGTGAGCAGAGAAAGCAGTGTCCTCCCAGGTGAGAAGTGGGTGTCTCCTGGGGTCCCCTCCCAGAGGTGCCACCCTGCCTCACCTCATCCCCTGTGCCATGCATGACCTCCCGCGGGATAGAGTAGATCTTGTTGTGCATCTCCACTCCACGTCGCTTCCCATTCCGCACGCGCACCAGCAGGACCCGGAAATTGGTACCCCCAAGGTCCAAGGCCAGGAAGTCACCTTTCTCTGGAAAATAAGCCCAGGAAGATGGTGCATTGGGGCTGGAGACAGTGACAGTCTAAATATCTTCCCCTAATGGGGAGCTCTCCCAGGAGGCCCTGGACAACCTCAGGGTGATGGACTGTGAGCTCCACCTAATGATAAAGAAAATAAGATCCCCGGGGCCAGAAACCTGCTGGCTCCTTAGTGGTTCTCAAATGAATTCAAGTTGTGGGGCCCCAGGGGTCACAATGAGCTCCAGAGCTCCAGAACACAGGAAAGAAATGGTGATACAGTATACTCCAAAATATCCAGACATGCCACTTGTACTAAATCAAAGGCCACCTTATATAAGGTTCTAGAATACAGAAGGAACAACAGAGTCCAACTCTTTAAGGGAAACTGAAGGGAAATTTTTCTAGAATGAGAAAACCTTCCTTTTTAGGACAGTCACAACGCACTACGTGTGTCACACACAGTTTCCATGCAACCCTCAGGCAGCCCTAAGAGGGAGGCATTGCATTCCCCTCTACGGAAGAGAGAGATCTGGCTGTGCTCAGGGCCACACAGCCAGAAGATGGGAGAGCTGGGACCAAGTCCCAGTCTCCAGCTCTGGAACCTGTACCAGCTGTACCACACTGGCCTGGTCAATGATCATTTTTCTGAATTGGGAAAAGACCTCCATTTCTTAGATTGCAAGACCTAGAGCAGGGGTCAGCAATCTTTTTCTGTAAAGGGCTGGGCAGTAAACATTTTAGGCCTTATGAGCCATAGTCCCTGCTGCAACCATACAACTTGGCCATGGTAGCGCAAAGCAGCCATAAGCAGCATGTAGGCAACTGGGCGTGGCTGTGTACTAATAAAACTTTATTTACAGAAATAGGCAGTGGGTCAGATTTAGCCCATGGACCTCAGTTTGCCAACCCCTGGCCTTATAAGAGCTAGCCCTGGAACCAAAATTCCTGATTTGAATCCCAGCTCTGCCATTTTTCTAGCTGTGGGAAGTTGGGCAGGTTTCTTAATTTCTCTGTGCCTAGGTTTTGTGCAAAACGTAATAGCTTGTTAACAAACAAAATTAACTACTAATCTCTGTTAACAGTTAAAAATTAAATGAATTAATATGTGTAGAATGCTTAGAGAAGCATTTGACACATAGTAAGCATTCATTAAGTATTTACTATTATCATCATCCCGTTTTAGCAGAGGAATGCCTTGGTTGAGACCAGCGAACACTAGAATTTCCCAGTACTATAACTGAAGAAACATGGTCAACAATCTGGCCTGAACACCCAATGCTAAGGCTAAGGGAGTCCTCCCACAGCGATTGAACCCTGTGGTGAGCTGGGTGGCAGCCCTGCCACATACCTGTGCCATCAGGGGTGGCACACACATAGGTGGGCAGCATCTTGACGGGGGCAATGGTGTGAGTCTCCTTGCTCAGACCTCGCTCCATTTCTACCTTCATCCTCCTCTTGACCTCCAGCAGCTGCTCACGGCTCAGCTTCAGAGGCTCCAGGGTCTTCTGGCGGGCTCGGTGTTGATCGGCCAGCCGGTAGGCCACTGCTGTCACCATGGCTGCCCCCTTGCCACTACCATCCTCAGAGCGGAGGAACCGGATGTCACAGTCGGGCACCAGGCGCCGCACGGTCTTGTGAAGACGCTTGGCAAAACTGCAGTCACAGATGTGGGGTAAGAGGTGGGTGTCCACAGTTAGAGTCAATGGTACAAATGGTTAGGGCAGTAGCTCACCACCTCAGCCCAAATGACACCCTAAACATCCTCTCCCTACTCTTTCCCAAGTTAAGGGTCACTGTATAAAAGCTCAGATATTCAACTGCGACCACCCTGCTAAAAGGAAGGGTGGCCTTCTGGGAAACCAGTGTCGCCTGCATGCACTCACAGAAGACCCCCTTCCCATAGGCCACAGTTCCTTTGCCCAACTTATCAGCCTCAGGTGATTCTGACACCAACTACTATTCATGTTTCATCCTTCATTTCATTAGATGCAGCCTATGAAAGACCCAAAAAGGAAAAAGTCAAAATGCTTTTCTGGACTTTGGCCTCTCTTTGGCCCATTTCTGCCAACAATCCTAGAGGTGTCTGAACAGCTGTGTTCGGCAAGAAATTCTTGTGTGGTGGCTGCTTGGAGCCATGGTCTCCAGGGCCTACTCCAAGTGTGGCCTATAGGCCACCAGCATCGCTGGGGGCTGTTAGAGATATAAGATCTCAGGCTGAACCCAGACCTTCTGAATCAGAATCTGCTTCTTAACAAGATCCCCAAGTAATTTGTGTGCACTTTAAAGTTTTTGGAGCTTTGGACTAGGAGCCTAGGGAATGGAATGGCTGAGACCTTCCACATCTACCTTCAGTTAATGAAGGCCCATTGACCTGGCTAGCACTCATATTAGGTGAAAATGATGGGATAGTAAGTGGGCACAATTGAGAGAAATCCTTCAGGTCCCAACTGAAATTTGAGTATTTCAGCACTTATGACCAAGGGATCAAAACATGGAGGGCAGGGCAGGATCAAATCAATACCCAGGTGAGCCAGAGAAGCTGGAAATAAGAGGGTGCAGAAAAAGAGCCCCTCGAAGCCAGGAGAGCTCTGAGGAAAGCCCTAGTTGGCAGCCTTCAGAAATAGCCTCCACCCATGCCACAGAAAACACACTCCCAGCTCCTGCTTGCCCCACTGGGAGCTTTTATTCTACAAAGAACCTCAACTCTGTGGTCCATCTCCACCACCCCACAGTGCAAAACAGGGTTCCTGTGGAGTCAGGCCTCTCAGAGGCCCCGAATGCTGGCTCACTGGGGATGCTTCTTGTAGACAGAGCCGTCCACCCCAATGGTGGAGCGCAGCCGCTCCTCGCCCTTGTTCTCCTTGATGCGCCGCAGTACAGCTGCCAGTGTAGCCGCACACAGGCTGGCTGACCGCGTGGACACGATCTGGCAGACCCGGTGAGTGGCCACACAGTCCTCCTGTGTCGGGTCCAGGCCCAGCCGCACCAGGATCTCACGGGCCTTCCGGATGCCATCCTTCTCCCTGGGAAACAGAAACAGCGTGTGGGCAGGGGTCCGCTCACTGTGGCCAGTGGGAGGGGTATGTGGGCCGACAAAGAAAGCCCTCGGCTCCAGCAAACACTATGTCCCAGGGAGGGCAGACACCCACCTCACTGCTCTGTCCACCTATGGGGGGTGTGGGGGGGCGTGGAGAAGTGAATAAGGAGGAGAGGAAAGCACAAGCTGAGTTCCTCTCCCAGACACACACACACACACACACACACACACACACACAGAGTACTTCAGGTGCCCATTTTTCCCCCAGTGAGAACAACTAATTTTTCTCATGCACATCCTGTGGGAGGACAAGGCCTTGGTCTTGGGGCTTTACGCACCAAGTTGTGTGTGTGTGAGTTGTGAGTTTGCCTTTCTCGACCACAGGAACCCAGCTGTGGAGCCCATCCTATTTTCTCTCTATAAGGCAGTCAGAGTCTATTGCACTTCACAATGGAGTCAGCACTGCTTTACCTTGCGTCTAAAGATGGCGATAAAGGGTTGATGCTATGAGATTAGCCCTCTTCTTAGGGGAACTAAGTGCCACACAAATATGAGTACTGCCATCCCCTCCAACTTTAACAAGTAGGTACAGTTCCTTCAAGAATTCCACTTAAAACAAAATCATTTGAACTGTCTCACTGCTCTCTTTAGCACCAAAATCACCTCCTCTCCACCATCTGGTCCCCAAGACAAGGCCTCGTCAAGCGACAAGTGGAAGTCTCAAGGACAGGAAACCAGGCCCAACCCTTTGGATATTGTTAACTGAAAAACAAAAATCAGGCCATCCTCACTCCCACTCCTGCCACTCTGTGAAGATGTAGGTAGGCCTCAGCCCTACCTTTTGGAAATAAATTGGTCAGTCTCGGGGCCATCCAAGGACCTATTTTTCTGTTATGAAGCAGGAGTCAGGACAGAGCCCTTTTTGAAAATCACCAATGGGGAATGAAATGTCAGAGCTTCAGGAGAAGGGAAAGGAAGTAGATGCAAGTGAGTCATTAAAGGACCCACAGGGAGCCTCCAGCATTAAGCTTAGGTCCCTGGGCCAGGCAGGAGCACAAGTGCAAAACACGACTCCCTGCATGGGGGCCAGCTGTCCCCAGCACCATGAGTCACTTTGGTAATCAGCACGTTCAAAACAGACAAGAGTGGAGACTATCTGGCCAGTGACATCAAGCCACAGGCCTGCCATGTGAGGCCCAGGCCTCACACTGGGTGAGACCCTCCTGCCATCCACATTTGAAGGGTCAAGGGCCCGTGCGACTTCCTCATTCCCCAGCCACCTGTCCACCGTCCTGGGGTCCCAGTGAACAGAGAAGGACCCGAAGCTTACCCTTCAATATCTGAAACATCTTTGGTCTCAAAGTGGCCCGTGGCGAGGAGTTCAGGGCTGAGCTTCCCCCCAAAAAGCAGCTCCTCCTTGGCCATCTTCACTAGGATAAGCCTCACCAGCTCCCCCATGTACATTCCACTGATCATCTTCTCAAATCTGCAGGGAGATACACCAAAAAAATTAAGTCTCTTCCTTGTGGAAGCAACATGCACACATGTGGGGCTGATGCAGGACAAAGCACTCACTTGTGTGGCACTGACTAGGAGTGAGAGGTGTAGAGAAGTGATGGTATTTCCTTCTCTAGCAAGGAAATGCTCTTTTAAAATGAAATCTTATGTAGAACCTCAATATTTATTTACAAGAGGAAAAAAAAAGGTCAATCTGATTAAATTTGGGGCACAGGGCCAGCAACTCATCACCTCACACTGTCCCTCCCCTTGCAGGCCATTTGTGGATTCCTGAGAAAACTGTGAAAATAACCTGGGCTGGGAGGATGATGAGGAAAGAGTAGAAGGACAGGTTGGGACAGGTGAGAAGGAGTACCGAGTGTCAGGTGGTCTTGGGAATCTGGGAGTGAGACATGTTTGAAGTTTCTGAGGAGGAAGGTGACAGGATAGCTGAGAGGGCAGTTGGGTAATTTATTTTTTCAACACTAGGTGACACTGTTTTCTTTACAAGATCGTCTTTCTGGCTTAGATATGTGACAGGAGAAACCAAGCCCTTACAATTCTTTCTAGCAAAAAAAGGCCCTTTCTTGGTATCTTAGAAAGGATCTAGGTCCTAGAGAGAGGAGGCACGCAGGGCCTTGGGGCACTAATCTACGCAGGGCTTCAGAGGAGGCCCAGAGGCAGGGGTGTGGATGGGATTCCGATGTCACCTGGTGCAAACTAAAGAGAGGAAGCCGGGCCCTCAGGAAGTGACTTGCTCAAGACCCAAAGCCAGGTATGGTAGAACCGGAGCTAAGTGGAGAGCTGGCAAAACTGCCTGAGCAGAAGGTATGTTTAAAATGTTTAAGCACCAGCACAGGCACGCTGCCTGAGAGGTAGCCCAGCTTCAACAGTAAGGAACTCACAGGTCTGCTTCTGAACCTTCTCCAAAATAGCTGGTTCTATGACAGAGAGGGGAGGGGGCCAGTGGGGCTCTGAAGTGTGAGTGGTAAAAGTTTTTATTTCAGTTTTTAAAAACACTTTGTTTCAGTCAATGTTTGGAAAATATTTATTTAGAAACATATAAAGAGTGAAAAAAAGTTCCTCCTCAAGCCCAATAATAACTTCAGGGATAGCTGACACGTTGGTACATGTCCTCCCAGCATTTTTATTTTTCTTTTTGAGCAGTTTTTTCAATCCATGAATTTCTCACCAGCCATGACAGACACAGCCAGTCTATGAAATGGACTCATGTTTCAACATGTGAGAGATGCTTGTGACTTAAATAAACTGTGCTTTGAGGAAGCAAGGACTCCCCCTGTAAAGAAAAGGACTCTCTTTTATAAAGCTGGTTTATAGGGTTGTATTTTCCTCTCCAAGCAGGGATTGGTACTAGAAGATTTCCTACAACAGTCACAACATCAGTAAGACCATAGTGGGCCTGGGAATTCCCTGGTGGTCCAATTGTTAGGACTCCACGCTTTCACTGCCGAGGGCCCTGTTCAGTCCCTGGTTGGGGAACTAAGATCCCGCAAGCCTCGAAAAAAAACCAGAGAGGGCCTGATTGCTCAAAACGTTTTGTAACTGCCTTCAGAGCTTGCAGCAATCGCCGTTTCAAGATCTTTAATAAGGACATTGGGCAAATGTTTGTGAGAGTGAAATAATGTTTTGTAAGAATCAAAAGTAACTAAAAACCAAGTCTCACCACGTTGGAGAGACTTCAGGGGTCCAAAATGCTAGAGCCCCTCCTCCAGGCCACTCCAGGATCCTGGCTGGACCACAGATCCAGGGAAGGTGGCCAAATGGGCTCCTTAACCAACTTTTCTACAGGCCTTGGGTCTGGCTACGGCTGGAGTGGGAGGCCCTTGGACTGCTGCGACCCAGCGTAGCTCATAATAGGCAACGCTGCAGGAGTCTGAGTCAGAACCTCAGCCAATAATTAGGAGCCAACTCTCACAGCCTCATCCCCTGGGCAGTGACAGAGCTGGGAACTACGAAAGGAGCTTTCAGATCCCTAATCTTTGCCATCTCAACATGACTTTTCTTATGTGGTGCACAAACTGTTTCTATGGACAGCTTACAAACTGAAGGTGGAAAGAAAGAGCAGGTCCGCACACTTAGAATACGAAGAATTCGACCTTCTAAAATGACTGCTCTGAGAGACCCAGTCAAATCATTACCCATAATCTGTTTTGTCCACTTGCTCTATCTTTTTTAGAGCTCTCTCAGCAACTGATAGTCACAATGTATTAGGAAGCACAACATTCCCATAAAGCAGTGGGTGTCTTGGCAACTTTTGGGGGCTATAAGTTTGTAAGGTAAAAATGAGAACTGCCCCCCGGCCCTGGCCAGCCCCCACCTCAGCTCTGGAGCCCACCCCTTGAGCCCATAGCACACAGGGGGGCTGCTCACAGTTGCTTCCCGGGGTTCAGAGAGCCCATGTCGATCTCCTGGTCAAACTCCGTGCGGATGTCGTCAAGCGCGCCATCATCCCCAAAGGCTCCCCACTCCATGTTGATACACATACGGCCCTCGTCACCCTCCACCATGTCGATATGGCGCATCTCTTCCATGTAGCAAGCATTGCTGCCCGTGCCTGGACAAAACAAGGAACTTCAGCACCCACCCGCACCACCCTCCCTCCAAACCCCACCTCCCTCCTAAGCCTCCGTCCTGAGACCACCCAAGGTGGCTGGGATTCCTCAGTGCAGACTCCCAACATCCCAACATGGTCCAACCCACTACCACCCACAACTCCACAAGTCCTGGCTCAGCCCTCCAAAGTGACCGCACCATTATCTTCCAATATGAAGTATTGGAACATCCGGGCCATGGACCCCTCCTCTCTTTGCAGCCCACCCCCGCAATCCATCGGCCAGCACTGCTCCTCACACCCAGTGCTCACGCACCCACAATGAGACCAATCTCACAGTTCTGGTCATCATAACCACAGGTCATCATGGTCCCAACTGTGTCATTCACCACTGCCACAATGTCAATATCAAAGTCCTGCAGGGATAAAAGGAAGGCTTCTGACTTTCACTGTCACAGAAAGGTTACAGATGTGAAGATGAAGAGAAAGAGCAGTAAGACACACAGATCAAGTGCAAAGCTAGAGCTGGAAACTGGGTCCAGATCCAGTCTAACAGCAGCATCTCACTTCTCACCCTGTTGGTCCTCATCTTGGAGGATTTCGCTGACAGCAACCCTGCGGTCTAAGTTCACAGCCATCACTGCACTGAGAAGAGCCCGTCTTATCATTTTCTTCTCATTCTCTTTTTTCTTTTCTTTCTCTCCCTCCCTCCCAGAAGGTCTTGTTCTTCTGTGACAAGACCTTTATCATGTCCTTTCTCTACCTTGTTCCACCCTAATGTCAATATCATCCCAACTTTCTCATTTGAAGATGATATTCGAGCCTTCTTCAGATTAAGAACTAAAGGGTTTTTCTTGCACCAAGACTAAGATTAGTTGTCCATCATGCTAATATGAAGACCCCAAAGGCATTTGATCATATATAAGATCACTGGCATGCTAACTATCTCTCAATATAGGTATGTCATTATGCAGCACACGTTAAACTTATACAGAGCTGTATCTCAATAAAACTGGAAAAAAATAAAGATTATTGAGTAAAATAGCAGAGAAGAAAAGAAAACTTCTCATTAAGAACCACAGAAGATTCTCATGCTGATTTGAGGACAGACAGGGAAAGACTTCAGAGTAGACCCAAAAGAATATAAAGAGCCTCCAGACCTCAAGCTCCTGCCTCCCCATCTCTGCTGCCCTACTCACCCCTCTCCTCTGGATGGCTTTCCGGATCAGAGTAACCACATCTTTCCCTTCCACACCACTGGACTTGAACCCCTTGGTCCATGAGACCAGGAAACTCTGGAAAAGAACCAAGGAATATTGATTCCCCACAAAACTCAACCACACTCCTCATCATCAGGAGACCTCTTCCATGGGGCTAAACTAAAGTCATGACTGAATTTGTATATTTCTTCCTGACTAGTCTAGGAAGGAGAAACTCTGTCAATGACCAAGGAAGGAGACTAAATGAATGATTTACTGCCCCCAAGAAGTGGAAAAAGTAGGTTGTAGAAATGCCAAAATAAGACACCTGTATCCTAATGTCATTAACTTTCAAGGATGTCTATCATAACACTTTAGAACAAAGGAGTCCCGGACTAATTTCTCACTCCTGTTTCCCTAAGAGGGATAAGGATAATGTGCAATGTATATGGTCCTTCAAATTGTCATTTGACAGTGATAACGACCCCCTCTTCTCCGATACCTCTTTACCATCGCTCTCACACATACCTACACACACTCTTCCAGAAGGACAGAACACCCAATATTCAAACACTGTCCACTCGATCCATCAGAAAAACCTCCTTTACAACCTCCATTGTAAAGGTAGCAGGTGGCTCAGAGTTCTTCCCAGTCCTCCCAGTCCAAAGAATGAAGCAACTAAAGTGTTTGAAGAACTCATCTTACCTCATCTAGTTTTGTTTGGAGACAGGGGAATGAGAAGGTAAAACCCAAAGGGAGCTTCTTGTCTTTGATTTGTAGCTTATCCATGAAGTTGGCCAGGCATTCAGCAATGTGGTCAAACAGCTAAGGGCACACAACACAGGAAGATGAGCAGGGAGGCAGAATAGCATAGAGATTAAGAACATGGACTTTGGGCTCAGAAAGGAACTAGCTTAGCTGAATGCATACAAGATATGTATCCCCTCTGAAGTTTTAATTTGTTTTAATTTGTTCATCTATAAAATGGGGGTGATAACTGTACCTGCCCATGAGTTACCAAAAGAATTAAATGAGTCAATACATATAAGGACTTAACACTAGTTTTTGATTATTAAATACTGTCTGGACTTAAACCATTTATCCAAACCACTGTCAAAATAACTGCATTAGGCAGGGGAAATCATAGCCAAAGCTAATCAGAAAGTCATCGCAAGCCCTGGTAATGGAATATCCTTTGGTGGCTCTGTCAGAACCTCCCTTGACATGGATGCACAGCTGATTGTCTTACCAGAAAGGGCAGCCTATCTCACTGCCAAGAAGTATTTTAGCATCCCTGTCTCTTGTGATTGGGGGAGGGGATGGGACATTCTCTGTTGGCATTCTATAAATGAACTTAACGAAAATAAGTAACTTGGGCTTCCCTGGTGGTGCAGTGGTTAAGAATCCGCCTGCCAATGCAGTGGGCACGGGTTCGAGTCCGGGTCCAGGAAGATCCCGCATGCCACGGAGCAACTAAGCCCATGAGCCACAGCTACTGAGCCCATGTGCCACAACTACTGAGCCCATGAGCCACAACTACTGAAGCCTGTGCGCCGAGAGCCTGTGCTCCCCAACGAGAAGCCACCACAATGAGAAGCCCGCACACCACAACGAAGAGTAGCCCCCGCTCGCAGCAACCAGAGAAAGCCCGCGCACAGTAATGAAGACCCCACGCAGCCATAAATAAATAAATAAATTTATTTAAAAAAAAAAAAAAGAAAAGAAGTAACTTTTATATTTTTCCTCCACTCTAGAAAACCAATTTCCTGGGGGCAATTCCAAGAAGTTAGTTTTGTTTTCTAACTTCAGTATGGAACACCCAAGTGAGCCCACAAAGAGCACTGAAGAATAAATAGGGTTTTATGGGTAGGCAGCCTCACAACTGTGACTATTCTAAGCAGGACACAAGGCCCCTAAGAAAAATCCTAAGCCTAAGAAATCATCCAGACTTTCAATCTGCCCCAAAGCCCACAGCCCCATAGCTTCCTTTTTGCCCACTCAGCATCCCCAAAGAGAAATTGGTGACCATTCCAGATACTTAGAGACTGAGGCCAGGAACATTCTGGTGCAAAAAGTAAGCAAAGGTCAAAAAGACTGAGGAGCAGACATAGAGAATGGACTTGAGGACACGGGGAGGGGGAAGGGTAAGCTGGGACAAAGTGAGAGAGTGACATGGACTTATATATACTACCAAATGTAAAATAGATAGCTAGTGGGAAGCAGCCGCATAGCACAGGGAGATCAGCTCGGTGCTTTGTGTCCACCTAGAGGGGAGGGATAGGGAGGGTGGGAGGGAGACGCAAGAGGGAGGAGATATGGGGATATATGTGTATATGTATAGCTGATTCACTTTGTTATAAAGCAGAAACTAACACACAACATTGTAAAACAATTATACTCCAATAAAGATGTTAAAAAAAAAAAAAAAAAGAGACTGAGCAGATTCCAAGGGCCAGGTTGACCAGATGGCAAAATCTAAAAGCCAAGGGAGGTGAAGGTGGACAATATTCCTTTCCTTCTCCAGGCAGAAGCAAGGAAGATTCCACTAATCCTGGGGTCCCCAAAGTGTGGGCCACAGCAGCATCACCATCATGTTACAAATGCAAATTATAGGGCCCAAACCTAAACCTGCTGAATCAGAAGGGGTGGTAGAGCCTCCAGGTGATCCTGAAGCAGTGGTTTGAGAACCACTGCACTAAACCACAAAGGTATTTGCATTTATAAAGGAACTGAGAGGCTTGGGGTGGCAGGGTAGGTTGAGAGATGCACTGGTTCCCCAGATGTCTGGGGTATGCTCAGTGAGAGGCTAGGAAGACAAGACAAGCCCCTGCTAGAAGGGGACCAGCTCTAATTGAACTTCCCACATCGATCCTCTCTCTCTGTCTGATCATGTGCAAAATTAATCTCAGCTGATGCTGAAACTCTCAATTTCCAAACCAAAACATTCTCAAGAGCAAACGCTGGGCAATGACAGGGCTCTCTCGCTAAGAGGATCCCCAATGCAAAGTGCCAACTCCCTTGAGCAGAGATCAAGTATTTTAATGTGGAAATAGGGTTTCTAGATAGATACTCAGCAAGTTCTGTTCTGTTGGGAAGTTGATCAGAGACAAAGTTTACAATAGGGTTAAACAAATTCCCAGCACCTTCTTCCTGGTACTCCAGTCAAAATGATCTTTAGTACAGTAGTTATCCAAAAAAAGGAAGTTGCAGAAGCTGTGCAAAGAGATAAGGCCAGTCATCAGAGATGGGAGGAGGGTTGGAAAAAGTAAAATGATTTCCCCTCATCCAGCCCTGATCACTGCTCTCTTTCCAATTACACTACCAACAGGGGAAGGCAGAAAAAAAAAAAAAGAGAGAGACAGTGGAGAGAGACAGTGAAGAGACATTAAATAATGTGTTTCCCAATACAGTAGCCACTAGCCATCTGTGGCTATTTCAATTAATTAGAATTTTAAAAAATTAAAAAGTCCCTTCCTCAGTCACACTAGCCATATTTCAAGTGCTCAATACTACACGTAGCTAGTGGCTGCCTCACTAGACAGGGCACATATCAAATGGTTCCACCACCGTGAACAGTTCTATTGGACAGTTCTGAGTTAGAAGGACCTACAGCTCTTTAAAAGAGGGTAAAAGGAGACCATCTCCTTCCTTTAAAGGAAGACTATATCCTTTTCTGTTACCTAATGATCTAAGGATAAGATACTGGGAGAAACAGCTAACACCTTCCTGCCATAAAAAGCCTCAAAAGGGCATCATTTTATGAAGGTAGAAAGGTTTCCTCTTCCTTATTGGTCTGAGAATCTGTTCACTCCCCTTCCCACAGGAAACACCTTAAAAAATCTAAAGTGGCTGCTATTACCATTTGTAATTCACTGCTCTCATGTGGAAGTTCATGTGGCAGAAGACAGACTCTGTCCAGGGACCCACACTGCCCAGGTTCACAGATCTTCAAAAACTTTTGCAAGTTTTGAGTTTGGTGATTTGGTCTTGGTTTTAACTAAATTTTATTTTTTAAATCCATTTGTTTTCCTATAGTTAATTAAAAGATTGATACCTAATATTTTAAAAAGGAAAGAAAGACAAAGGAAAAGATAGGGGAAAAAGCATCAGTAATTCCACCACTAAAATAGCAACAATGAATTTCCTTCCAATATTTTTACCAAGTGTTTTCTGCTGTTTTTAGGACAATAGCATTCTTTCCCTTTCTTAGGATGGAATCAACACCTCTATTTTCTAGTTTTCTTTGTTTCATTTTTATATAGCATTTTTTTCCATTTATTTGAAGGATTCTTAATATCACAGTAGATTCATAGTTTCTTCCAGATGGGTCTCATAGATTCTTTTGGACTAACACATTTTGTTTCAGTATACTGGAGCCACATGACACCCTCAGTGCAGCTCAAATCCCACTGTCCCAGAGACTCAGCCTCCCATGTCCAACCCCAGCATTAAAACAAGGAAAACAGGTTTACCCTCAGGGCCACCCCCAAGGACATAAAGGGGTCTAAAAATATCTCCCCCATATGTCCTATTCATGGTCCAAAATTCCTTTCCCAGGTGGCCTGCTGTGGTGGGAAGAACAGTGCACTGGAAGTGAGAAGGTTCCACCTCCTCCAAGCTCTAAGGCTCAAGAGATGACCATGCAGGAAGAGCATCTTTCATTTTCTCCATTCACTCCTTTATTGAGTACATATTAGGTATAATAAAATACAGCAGGAATAGCCAGCACTCAAGAGTGATCCCTATAGCTATGAATGTCTTTGGTGATTCCTCTCCATGGACTGAGAACAGCTGTAGTAGGAGTAGAAAGAACATCCCAAGGAAGCTTTTGCAGAGCAGGTGAAAGGGGATACCCAAGAGCAGAGAATAATGGCTGGACCTGTGGCCATTACCCACCAACAAGCCAGATACTTCTGGTGTGGTAGCAATGAGTGCCCCTCTGTAGGAAGGCTCTCCTGGGAGAACTTTTGAGAGGGAGAGCCCCAGAGGGCCTGCCCTGCAGGATCTCACATCTGCATGAGCATCAGCCCCTTTGGAGAGTGCTTCCTACTCCAGAAGCAGGGGCAGGTAGTAGGGACCCAGGACCACCATGTTGCCTAGTTCCAGGAAGCACCCATGGACTGCATAATGTGGCGTAAAAAGTGGAGCCTCCTAGAGTTGGACAAACACAGACTCCTGTCATATGGATCTGAATTTGTGTCTTGCCTCTGGCCCCTCCCACCCCTGTAATCTAAGGCCAAGTCACTCAATCTTTCAAAGCCCAATTCCACATCTAGAAAATGGAGATAGTAGGAGCACCCAGCCTTAGGGCTAGTGTGAGGATAAAATTAGAAAATCTATACAAAGAGCTTTCACTCAGCCTGACTCCTGTCAGCTCTTGCTCCTGATGGTTGCTCATCCACTTCAACACAACATGTATTACTTTCTGTGGGCTGATATGTGTGTCTTGGTGGTCCAGTTGGACTTGAAGCCCTAGAGGGGGAGGATCAGGA
>NW_021146856.1:0-25000 GCF_002837175.3 Physeter macrocephalus
ATTCTTAACCACTGCGCCACGCCACCAGAGAAGTCCCCCCCATTGCATTCCTATACCCAGCTCTCTTCGCTCATTATTGTCCCTTCCTGGCCTGGCTGTGCAGCTGACTAGCAGACCATTTGATTGACTTAATGGGAGTTGTAAGGACAGGTGTTTCCCATCTTACAAGTCCTTAAATGCCAGACTAAGGAAGTTGGCCAGTACCCACCCTAAAGGAAACGAGGAGCCATTGAAGGTTTTTGAGCTTCTAGGTTCAGTAAGGCTGTGATGGACTTTAAGAAGATCCTCATGGACTGTAAAATGAGCCACAATAACCCAGAGCAGGGGCACGAATGCCAGTCTTTTTTTTTTTTTTTAAACTGGTGAATAACAGGCCTTCTCATCTAATGAGGTAAGCTGGTAACTGCAGGGATTTCAAGGGTCTTCAGCTCCACAGAGCACAGCCAGGCCGGAGTTCAAAAGGAGGACCCTCAGGCAAGGAGGCTGGTGAAGTTCTGGAAACTGAAGGAGTGGGGAGCTCTGCATGATGCTTTCAATGAGGAAAAAAAAAAAACATGGACTGACTCATAGTTGGGGGACAGGTACTTCCAAAAGGCAGAATTTTAATCTTAAAGGTTTCTAATGATTCCCATGTAGATGACATCCAACTTGCTTTTGCTTAGCCTTGAACATTTGCAAATACATTATTTTGCTTTAAAAACAATTGTACTTCTGTTTATAAAAGTAATATATCCTCATTAGGAAAAAATGGAAAATGTAGAAAAATGAACATAATAATCACCAGTAATCCTACCAGCATTGTTAACATGTTGGTGGATTTCCTTGCTTATTTTTTCAGTGTATTTATGCTTTTTAAACAAAGTTGGGGTCACATTTCATATGTAACTGATCACCCTTTTTTGACTAATACTATGAATCTTTCACCATGAGAATGTATTAATGCTTCTTATAAAACTTTTAAATAAGGTAAAATTCAGAAAAGAAAAACACTATATATTAGCATTTTTCTGGTTTATGAAATATGCTTTGAAAAAACATTTTGCCTCTGTTTCTTCCCATTCTCAAAGTGTAGTCAGGAATCTGACTTTTTTCATCATGCAAAACAGATACTGTCACCCTTATTTTACTGAAGAAAATGAGTCACAAAGATGAAATCATTTACCCCAAATTGATTAGTCAGCAGCTAGTCCAGGGTAAGACTACAACCCCCAGGCCTTCTGAGTCTGGCTTAGTGCTGTGAGAGGAGGGGGGATACACAGACTGCTCTTCCCCGCTGCCATTACATTTAGTTTAGAGAATGCCAGCTGTGCTTTATTTTTTTAATTAATTAACTTATTTATTTTAAGTTTTTTTCTTCTTTTTTTTTTTCTTTTTGGCTGCATTGGGTCTTCCTTGCTGTGAGTGGGCTTTCTCTGGTTGCGGAGTGCAGGCTTCTCATTGCGGTGGCTTTTCTTGTTGCGGAACATGGGCTCTAGGTGCGCGGGCTTCAGTAGCTGTGGCGTGTGGGCTCAGCATTTGTGGCGCGTGGGCTCTAGAGCACAGGCTCAGTAGTTGTGGCATGGGCTTAGTTGCTTCGTGGTATGTGGGATCTTCCCGGACCAGGGATCGAACCCATGTCCCCTGCATTGACAGGTGGATTCTTGACCACTGTGCCACCAGGAAAGTCCCTTTATTTTTTAAAAATATTTATTTATTTATTTATTTGGTTGTGCTGGGTCTTAGTTGCAGCTCACCGGCTCCTTAGTTGTGGCATGCATACTCTTAGTTGAGGCATGTTGTCTTCTTAGTTGCAGCATGCATGTGGGATCTAGTTCCCTGACCAGGGATCAAACTCGGGCCTCCTGCATAGGGAGAGCGGAGTCTTAACCACTGCATCACCAGGGAAGTCCCCAGCTGTACTTTAAATTCTTGGAATCAAGGAGGCTTTAAACTTAGCACAGTTAATCCGAGTATACTTCATGGAAGAGGCCAATTTTATGCAGCATCTGGAAGGTTTGTCCAATAAATAGATAAGTCAGTGGCAGGCACCCAAGCCTACTGATTCCCAAGTGAATAGTAATACCGAGCTTTATCTTGTGGCAAGCCTTACTAAGCCCTTGAACACTGCTTATGTTATTTAATCCTCACACCCAACTGTGTGAAGCACTGCTATTTTCATTGATTTAAAATGAAGAAACATGGGGACTTCCCTGGCAGTCCAGTGGTTAAGACTCTGCACTCCCACTGCAGGGGGCACTGGTTCGATCCCTGGTGGGAAACTAAGATCCCATAGGCAACATGGCCAGAAAATAAATAAATAAAAATAAAAAAAATAATAATAATAATGAAGAAACAAGCACAGAGCGGGGAGGTCTCACAGCTAGTGAGTACCAGGGCAGAGGTTTGAACGCAGGTATCCTGGCCCCAAAGCAGTTACCGCATTCCATCCACACACCCTCCCTGCCTGAAGGTTGAAGGTTGAGCAGCAAGGCCCAGGCTTTGTACCACTGCCGTCACTGACAGCTGACCGGTTGTGCTCAAGGGACCGAGGGACGTCCAGGCAATGCCGGGGATGCTGCACTGTTTTGGGGACTGTGCGACAACAGCTAGCCGGGGAGGGCGCCCGGAGCCCTCCGAGAGGATTCCCAAAGTGGGAAAATATAAATGAAAAATGAAAATATAAATAAAAAATTCCCCAGAGCATTAGGCATCCCGCGGCCATTCCTCAGTGAATGTTTCTTGATTCTTCTGATTCCGAAATAAACTCCAGCCTGAAAGGATAGAATCTAGAGGACGACTTGCGTTCTAGTCCTGCCTCTGCCACTATCTGATTGTGTGATCTTGGGCCAGTTTCTTTCCCTCTCTGGGTCTCGGGGGTTAAAGGTGGTCCTTTCACCTGGTCTTTGCAGTTCACATTCCAGTGCGCTGTGGCCAACAACATGCTGGGCCTTAGGGATGACCCGGTGGAAACTGGAGCTGTTCGCCATGTGCAGGGGTCCGTGGGTGCTGCGCCCACCCTGCTCTTGCTCTGCACCCCAGCGTTTGCACGTGCAGGAAGGCTCTCGGGTGTACTGGGGAGAACCCAGGCCAGCTGCATCCCTGGCCAGTACACTTGGCAGTGAGGACATGCACAGGGTCGGAGGCACTTGAATTCCTTCCTAAGATCTCTGTTCCCCAGGGCCCAGGTCGCCTGAAGGGGCGCCCAGCCTTGCGTCTACTAGCTCAGCCCAGCAGCTCCACTCCGCTTTCACTGGGCAGAGCCAGTGATTCTCAGGCACAGTCATGCCTGCCCCTACGAGGAAACCTTTGCTGGCTCCCCACTGCCCCAGGAATAACATCCAGACTCCTCAGAATGGCAGAGAAGGCCTGCTTCCACCTACCCCAACCTGCCTTTCCAACTCCTTTGCCCTGTCACCTTAATGTAGAGCTTTGTGGTTTTAAAAGTAGGGGCGGGCTTCCCTGGTGGCGCAGTGGTTGAGAGCCCGCCTGCTGATGCAGGGGACGCGGGTTCGTGCCCCAGTCCGGGAAGATCCCACATGCTGCGGAGCCGCTGGGCCCATGAGCCGTGGCCGCTGAGCCTGCGCGTCTGGAGCCCGTGCTCTGCAACAGGAGAGGCCACAGCAGTGAGAGGCCGCGTACTGAAAAAAAAAAAAAAAGTGACTAAAAGTAGGGGCACCTGTATTCAAATTCCCTGAGTCTGCCTGTTCCTGGCTTTAGGATCTTTAGGCAAGTTACCACACATCACTAAACCTTGATTTCCACACCATTAAAATGGGGGTGGTAGCACCCATTCCATAGGACTGTGTGAGAAATTAAATGAATCACTTAGCATGGTTCCTAGAACAGGGTAAACTCTAATAGGCCTTAAGTGCCTGTCCTTACTATTATAACAATTCTCAGCCTCATTTGGATACCATCTCTTACTTCCTGAAGCTCAGCACTCTTTCCCAACACTGTCTCCATACCTGGAAAGCCCTTCCCTGTCCCTCTTCTCCACCCAGTAGGCTCCTACGCACTCTTTCAAGCCCTATTCAAAAGCATTGCCTGTGAAGACATTTCCCTCCTTCCCACTTCCTTCCTCCTCTCTCTGCCTGTCACCACTGTATCCCAGGGGCCATGCTTAGTGTCACCTATGGTGGAACAACCAGCATTACACAACTCTCGGTAGGATGCAGTAGACGACACAACTCCATCTGATTTTGCTCCTGCCAAAAATATTGAGCCTGAACCTAATCAGGTCTTTAGAGCTGGCTTCAGTTTACAAGAATTTCAGGGAATAGAGGAACCCATTATGTAACCCACAGAGAAGCAATCAGGCAAGTCCAGAATGTGGGACAGTTTATAAGGCAACTGATGTGATTTCTTAAAAGTCAACATCGTGAAAACAAAACAAAAGCAAAGGCACTGGAGGAGGAGGTTCTAGATTCAAAGAGATCCTAGAGTCTAACAAGTAAATGTAAGATGTGATTCTTTTTTTGTTTTTTAACCATATATCCAACTCAAACTTTATCTATTTAAATGTTACATTTGCCTCCCACTAATAAATCTTTATTTCACTCAAACTTGAACAATAAATCTTCCATACTGAAGTATCTTCCTTGCCTAACTAATTCAAAGGAAAAAAACAAAATGATTAGTAAAGAAAAATGTAGCGATTAACACACCCTTTTAATTTGTTTTAAATATTTTTAAGGTTTAAAAATTGTTTAAAGTTTTAAATTTCTAGTAAGAAAACATTATCTGAATGAATACCCTAATGGCAAACCACTGTAAAATGTTTCAGCTGCATTTGGAGCAGAGGGGTAGGGTTCATCTTCAAAGCACCCCAGCTCTCTTCATGAGAAGATCAGAGGTACACTGGTTTGTATTATTGTGACATCCATTAGGTGGTCTAAGTTGCTTTTTCTTCAGCAGGGGCTTTATTTGTCAGAAGGGCATTATGCTTGACCTCCAAATTTGGCCGACAATTTGCTGATGAGATTCATAACCTTTGGGTTGCTCTGATATGTTGACATACTTGCAGGGTTCTGAGCCACATCCTGGAAGGCCACCGTAACTTCTGGATCCTGCATGGCTGCAAGAACCTCTGGATCACTAAGAATTTCACTGAGCCCAGGCATTCCTGCCATTCCAGGCATGCCCCCTCCCATTCCAGGCATTCCTCCAGGAAAATTACCAGGCATTCCGCCAGGAAAGCCACCTGGAAAAGAGCCATACTGAGCTCCTGACTGTCATCTGGCTTCTTCCTCCCTCTGGGTGCTCTCATGTTCGAAAATCACCAGGCATTCCGCCAGGAAAGCCACCTGGAAAAGAGCCATACTGAGCTCCTGATGGTCTGGCCTCTTCCTCCCTCTGGGCGCTCTCATGTTCTTCCCGAGCCTTCTTGACCCTTTCTGTTCTTTCTTTGATCTCTCGCTCTTCACGTTTTCACTCATACTTTCTCCGATGTTCAGCAATTTTTTGGGCCCTTGGTTGAACTTCTTTCAGCATTGCACTAGCATCTTCATCATAATCCAGCTTACGGGCAAGGGCGAGATCATGGGCAGCTTCTTCCCAATGGCCCAAAAGTCTGTGCGTTTTCCCTCGCCATTTGTATGGCTGAGCTGAATCAGGATTTATTTCAATAGCTCTGTCACAGTCTCGGATGGCAGCATTTGGCATCTGTAATTTGATGAAGACACTGGCTCTCTTGGCATACAGAATGGCCAAACGAGGATTTAGCTTGATGGCATCTGTGAACAAGTCAATGGCTTTCTGTAGTTCACCAACATTTAGGGCATCAATGGCAGCCACTTTTTTATCATTTGCCTGATCCATCATCTCCTCAGTTATCTCTACATTTTCATCTCCCATTTCTTGAGGGGCATCAGTGTCTGGTTCAGTCACACCTTCATTGTCAATTTCTAGATCACTCTCCTCACTTGATGGTTCGTCTGTCTTTCTGTTTTCCTCCGCCTTCTTACTATCTGTTTTTTCTTCCTTGGTCTTTTCTTCCAATTTAGTTTTATGAGTAGCAGGTGGTATTTTACCCCCCATGCTCTCCACCCACGCCCTGAGGAAGCGCATTTCCTCGGTGTGCAGAACGCTTGGGTCCTGCTTGCACATTTTCACGAAGGCTCGAAGCTCGCTCACTTTGCGGGGGTCCATGGTCCGGAGGCGGCGGGAGGCAGCGGGCCGCGGCGGAGGATGTGGTCCGATCCCAAGCCCGGCCGCTAGCTCAGCGTGACCGCGTAAAGGGCAGATGTGATTCTTGATTGTATCTTGGCTTGTTTTCTTTTTTAAAAAACTATAAAGACCAAGTTTTTAGACAGTGGGGGAAATCTATGAACCGCATATTAGATGGTATAAGGAAATTATTTTGTGAGGTGTGGTAAGTGTATTGTGGTTATGGAGGAGAATCCTTATTTTTTGGAAATGCATGCTTAAGTGTTTAGGGCTGAAGTGTTAGAATATCTGCACTAAACTTTAAAGTAGTTCAGCCACAAATTTAACATATAGTAAGATGAAGTAAATATGGTAAAATGTTGACAGTTGTTGAATCTATGTGATTATATGTAGGTATTCATTTTATAATTCTTCCTACTCTCCAGTATGTTTCAACATTTTCAGAATAAAAAGGTCTTTTTATTTATTTATTTAAAGTTTTCCTTCTCCAGGGCTCCCACAGCAAGTTTTTAGACCTTTATTAAAGAACAAATCACAATATACGGAGGCAATGTATGCCAGTGAGTCTTGCCATTCAGATTACAGATTACGAACGCCTGGCAGTAGGATCCAAAGTCTGGATCAACTGTATTTCTCACAGTGCCACATTCATAATAAATGCTCAATAAACATTTGTTCAATGAATGAAGACTTTACTCGTGCTACAGTGCATTGTCCATCAATAAACTTACTTGGTAATCTCCAGAATGAAAATGATAATGACAAAATTTAATCAAGCACTTACTATGTGCCAGGCTTGGTGCTAAGTCCCTAACATGCGTTATCTCATGTAACCCTCACAGCAGTGAGAAAACTATTGATCCCATTTTACACGTGAGAAAACTGATACACAGAAAGGTGAAGAAACTTGCCCCTAAGATCACTCAGAAATGGCAGAAGCATGTGGTTCTAACCATTACACTGTGTTGCCTTGTCCCTCTCTGGCACCATCCTATCGGCACAGGTAATTATGTAGGTACATGTTTTAGTACCTACATCTGCTGAACTAGGAGCCCTTCAAAGGCAGAGGAAAGAAAACATGTCTACACAAAAACTTGTATACAAATATTAACAACAGCATGAATCAGAATAGTCAAGGAATGAAAACAGCCCAAATGTACATCAACTTGATGAATGGATAAACAAAATGTGGCATATCCACACAATGGAATATTATTCAGCCCTAAGAAGGAATGAAGTACTGATACACTCTACAACATGCATAAATCTCGAACACATTACACTAAGTGAAAGAAGCCCATCTCGGGGACTTCCCTGGTGGCCCAGTGGTAAAGAATCCACCTTCCAATGCAAGGGATGCGTCTTTGATTCCTGGTCAGGGAACTAAGATCCCACATGCCGCGGGGCAACTAAACCCGCGCACCACAACTACTGAGCCTGCACACCCTCGAGTCCACACGCCACAACTAGAGAGAGAAAACACGCAAGACCACAACTAGAGAGAAGCCCAAGAGCCACAATGAAGAGACCGCACTCTGTAATGAAAGATCCTGCGTGCCTCAGCGAAGATCCTGCGTGCTGCAACTAAGACCCAATGCAGCCAAAATAAATAAATAAATAAATATTTTTTAAAAAGAAGCCCATCTCAAAAGAGCACGTAATATATGATTCCATTTAAATGAACTGTCCAGAATAAGCAAATCCATAGAGATAGAAAGTAGAGTAGTGGTTGATTAGGGCTAAGGGGTTGGAGGATTGGGAGGTGATAGCTAAAGGGTCCAAGAATTCTTTTTGAGGTGATAAAAATATTCTATGATTGATTGTGGTGAAGGTTGCACACTCTTAATATATCAAAAACAATTGAATTTACAATTTAAATGGATGGATTGTATTGTGTGAGAATTGTATCTCAATAAAGCTGGAAAAAAAAGCAGAGGAAATATCTTATGCACCAGTGAATCTGCCAAGCTAGTTGAGTGAAAAAAGAAAGAATGAATGAATGGCTGTTTCCTTTGCAAATGACAAAAATCTACCATATTTCCGAAGTCTAAAATGAATTTCCTTGACAGCCTTACAGGCACGCTCACTCTTAGCTCCCAGGAACTCAATTATATACTAAGAAACCTGATAATTCAATAAATAATTCCTGAGGTTGCCAGTGCTACTCCAGAAGAAAAGAGAAATGCACAGATGATTTCTTTCAGATACAAACTGTGGGATTGCTGAACAAGGAGATGCCAGGATGTTCTGTCTGGGAAAGGTCCTGGAGATCTCACTGTGATCTGTTTCTACTTGGCAAACCTAGATTCATTTATTTGGGTTCATCTGACTATTCCTGTGTTTCTTTTCTCCTTGCTCTGGTCATTCAGAAGGACGGTTGTAAATGAAAGCTCCAGGATAAAATACTTTATGAGGTTCTGTGGAAATAACTTAATAGGGAAGGACTCAAACACTTCAGTGGTGTCCATCAGCTGGCAGGGAAGTTGCTTGTTCAAAATGTTCGTTCCGGGCCTCATGCCTGGAAGATTCAGATTCAGTGCAACTAGGGTGGGGCCATAGAAACTGCGTTTTAAAGAAAGCATCTGCGGTGTCCTTGATACAGGGGATGCCTGGCCATATGAGAAACACTGACCTAAATAAAGCATAGACAGGAGGAACTGAAATGTGTACATTATCTCAGGCAGAAAAATGGGTTTGCTTAGGGATCTTAGAGATCATGGAATTTAAAGGTTTTCATGCTGTGCCCCCTGGAACCCCTTAGGACTCCATGGAGCACTTGGAGGGGCTGTTGAGTTGGTGGAGGTACAGAGGTGCAGATAGGTCTACCTCAGCACATGCCCCTTTTAACAGCTCTATTTCCATTTTTTTTCTAAACTAAGATATTGGGTTCTATTGCTTGAAAGCCATTAATCATGCCCTGTCCCTCATATGCAAGTGGAAAAACTGAGGACTAGAGAGGAAAATATTTTCCCAGGGTAGCAGAGTGACAGCACACGGATAGCAGAACCAGGGCTGCTACCAGGGTTTCACTTCCAGCCCAGGGCCCTTCCCATTAGGGAATGCCGACTTGGACACATCCCTTCATCTCAGGGTGGCTTTCCCTCTCTGCCTACAGCAAATCCCACACAAGACAGCAGGGCCTAGACTAGGGTAAGAGGAATGAGGCATCCTGCCTCCAGCACAAAATTTAGGGGGGTGCCCCCAAATTCAGAAATCAAGACAAATAATATTTTAATGCAATATATTAAAAATCAAAATTAATGCCAAAAAAATTCATGATGAACAAAATACCAAAATTTTACATAAAAGTAAAATCAGTAGTTCTGATTTTTCTTTTTGCCCCAAGCTTCAATATGGCTCTCTATAGCACTATTACTTATCCTGCTTTCATTTAAAGTTTTGGTATTTTATTCGTCATGGATTTTGGGCATTAATTTTGATTTTTAAAATATTATATTTGAACTTCCCTGGTTAAGAAGGTAACCAGGGAAGGGGACACGGGTTCAAGCACTGGTCTGGGAAGATCCCACATGCTGCGGATCAACTAATCCCGTGCGCCACCGCTACTGAGCCTGCGCTCTAGAGCCCGCGAACCACAACTACTGAAGCCCACGCGCCTAGAGCCCGTGCTCCGCAATAAGAGAAGCCAGCGCGATGAGAAGCCCCAGCACTGCAACGAAGAGTAGCCCCCGCTCGCCGCAAGTGCAGCAATGAAGACCCAATGCAGCCAAAAATAAATAGATTTATTTTTTTAAGTAATAAAATATTGTATTCAAGTATTATTTATCTAGGTTACTACGTTTTTTGTGTTTCCCTTATCTTGGTGCCTGAGGCAGGTGCCTCATTTGCCTCACCCTAATCTTGGCCCTATAGAACAGGTCTTCTGGCAGATTGCTGAGTAAATGCCCCATTGTCCTCTGGGAATCCCTCCAGATCCTATCACTTTATTTGTCTGATGGAACTGATGTTTGTTTGGTCTCACTGTGACATTGCCCTTGCCACTTGACCTGCAGAGAGGTTTGTAATCTGCAGGGGATATTTGTTTTGCTGACCCAGCAACATTCTCCCCTCTCTGGCAACAGTAATTGTTAAGTTGCTCGGGTTCATTCCCTCCCCATCTGTGCAGCTGACTCCAGCCCATAGCTTAGAGGTCGGCATGTGCCTCAGCTCTGCCAATCAGAGGCTTGCATCCCCTGGCCACACTGATTGGTTCAGGAGTGGTCATGTGACTCAGTTACAGCCAATGAGAATTCTGGAGGTCTGGTCTGAACTTCGGGAAAGGGAGACTTTCTCATTTCTGTGGTAGCTGAGAAGACAGGATGTAAGCCACCCCGGGCAACCTCTCTGAGACACAGAAGACTGCAGTGTGGACAGCAGCAGATAGAGGCAAGGAAGAAACATCCTGATGATATTGCTTGAGCTCCTGGATCTAGCTGTGCTCAAGGCAATTCTACACTCTGGACTTAAGGGAAGTGTGGGCCAACTTTTGCCCAAGTCAGTTTGAGTAGTGTCTCTGTAAGGAGTAGTGTCTCTGTCACATAGCTGATTCACTCCTTACCTGCAGTCTGTCCAGGTTGTCCCTGGGAGATGCCTTGGAGAAGCCCAACCCTAGACTTCCGTCCTGAAGATCTTCATCCAGGTGATGGCATCCTTCATCCAAGGGCAGCCTTAGAAGGCAGAGTATTGATAACAACAACAACTCTAGATACCATTACTGAGCAGTAGTGCCACTGTCAGGTCCTGTGGTAAATATTTACACACCTATATACTCATTTTCACCTATAACAACTCTACAAAGTAGAGTCCATTACTAACTCCAGGCTGAAATCCGGTTCATCCATCCCCAGGCCAAATGTCCCAAATCACCAACTAGAGGCAAAGGGAAGGCCCCGGTTAACCAGCAAATGAGCCTGTTTCCCACTCCATTGTGCTCTTTCGTAAATGGATAGACTTTCTAGGAGGCAGACTAAGAACAGCTGAGCCTGGGTATTAACAAACCCGTATCCCAACACTTTCCCATAGCACCATCAGCATCTTGATGTATAAAACCTTAGGCCAGCTTCCTTTGACCTGGGAGTGAAGCTCAGTGCCTCAGGCAGCACAGGCCTTCAAAATTAGCAGTGGCCTATATGAGAAAAGAATCTAAAAAAGAATGACTATATGTACATGTATAACTGAATCACTTTGCTGTACACCTGAAACTAACACAACATTATAAATCAACTATACTCCAGTAAAATAAAAACAAAACAGAACAAACAAAAAATTAGTGGGTGGGTCGATTCACTGACCGTGGCGGTCTTTGCCATCTTTGCTCATTTATTTATTCAACAAACATTGATTGAGTGCCAGCTATATGCCACATCCCGTTCTCAGCACTGAGGATACAAATGTTGAACAAAACTGGGGGCAGTCTCTGCCTCCAGGGAGCTGACAGTCTTGTCAAGGAGGCATGTATTAAACAAATAATTGCACGTGCAATTATTTAACTACAAGTATGGTAAGCAATGAGAAGGAAAAGTTCAGGCTGAGATGAGAATGTGCGATAGAAGCATCTTAAACCCATTGGTGGACTAAATAAGCAACTTTATTCATTTGACAGGTGTTTTTGGATTGACTGCTCAGTGCTAGGCACTGTGTTTGCTGCTGAGTGCTGGACAGAGAGGGGAACAAGGCTCAGCCCCTGCCCACAAAGATCTTGCCATGCACAACAAATACACCGTCTGACCAGCTGTCCCACCTGCAGCCTGTAAGCAGCTGCAAGTTTACAGCTTTGACATCCACTTGAAAGAACAATGCCATGCCTGCTTCCACAGGTGAACCAAATATATTTGACTGGTTCCATTGGCCTCATACTGGTCTTACTATGTCTTTCTCTGACCTTCAATGACTTTTGCTCTCTAGGGTTGGAAAAATTGGGACAAATGGTCACTGAGCTTATTGAGAATGTTTTATGATGCTCTGTAAAAATAGGGTCTTGGGTGAAAAATACATATGGTCTCATTGGGAGAAGAAGGCATCAGGAAAGGGAAGGGACTGGGGATTGAAACTCCCTGGGCCTTGTGGCTCCAGCCTGCTGAGGACAGGAGCTTGGCTTTGATGGCAGGCCTTTGGTGATATTTCTGGCTGCCTGGCCCCAAGGGTACGAACCAGAGTGTGTTCCCGGCTCACCACGGGGAACTTTCTGGATGGCTTTATTATTCAGAGCATATGATGCTTTGGCTCCAGTAGCCGGAGACAGTCAGCGATTCTGCAGAGCTGGGTTCTCAGCAGCAGAGGTGAGCATGTGGGTGGTTTCAGACACAGGAGGTTTAGCTCAGTCCTTCTTAGAGCCAGCCTACTGCAAAGCAGCCAGAATCACTTGGCCCCGTGGGCCCTAATCCAGGCCTGAAATGTGACAGCGTGCAGAGAAATGGGAAGGGAGTGGCCTCTGACTGTATCCCCCCTGGACTGAAGCACTTAGAGGGTGGGGAATGCAGCTGATTCTTTTTTGTATCTCCCAAGCCTGATGCCCTGGGACAGGTGTCTTGTATCTCATAAGTTGAGGGCTTACTATATGCTAGGCATTAGTTCATTTAATCCTCACAACAACCCCATGTGATAAGTTCTGCTATTATTCTCATTTTATAGGTAGTTGAGGCTCAGGATAGTGGAGGAGGATCCACACAGATTACAGAGCTATGCTACCCTGTCATGTCTCAGCATGGCCCTCAGAGAGCAGACAGTCAGCAGAGTGGGAGGGTGGTGAGGATTCTCTTACATGTGGCTGCTTGGGGTGGGGACTGGAATAGAAAGCAGCTAACTCCTGGGACAGGCCTTCAACTTGGTACGGAGGCTTGACCATCCTGGCTCTAAGAAGTATGGCATTAGCTATTTGGAGAATAACATAGAATGTAGCATTTTGTCGCTTCACTAAGGCCTTACTTTATATCAATAATAATACAAGTACAGAACCAATCCATTAAGGTCTTATTTCTTTTCAGTCACTGAGTCAAGGGCTTTATGTATATCATTTCATTTAATCCTCACATCAAGCCATGAATAGGTATTATTATCCTTCTGAGGAGAGAGACATTAAATAACTAGGCCAAGGTCACAGCTAGTGAGTTACAGAGCCAGGATTCAACTTAAGAATGCGTGGCTCCAAGATCTCCTGATTCTCTGAGCATCAGAGACCTGGCTTAATTCCTGGTTCCTCCATGAACCAACTGTGTGCCCTTGGCAAGTCGGTTAACTTTTCTGGGCCTCATTTTCCACATCTGTGAAATGGGTAGGTTGAGCTAGATGATGTGTTAGGCCCCCTCCGTCTCTGATATCTCGACTTTGAACCCCTTGAGGGATATCACTTATGTATCCCCAGTACCTAGCAGAGGGCCTGGCCCAGAGTGGGTCTAGGTCAACATCTGTTGAGCCAAATCTATCCTGATGGGGCCCCAGCTCTCAGCTCCACAAGTAATTGCCATTTCCAAATCTCTGCATTTCATAGCCTCCCCCATCCAAAGATACCATAATTTTTATCCATTTTGATTGTTTTCCATTTTTCCTATTAAAAAAAAAAATGTTCCTGGTCCAGGGAGGCGGGGCCCGCCGCCAGGGGGATCCGTCCGCCGTCATCGCAAAGCGGAAGCCTGCCACGCGGTCAGCCTGCCACGCGGTCAGCCTGCCACACGGTCATTCTGCCGGCAGGCACTGTACAAATCCATGGGGAGAAAAGTCCAAGCAGTGAGGCCTCCGCTGCCCCACCCTGCACAAGGGGGCTTGCGAATGGTCAGGCAGCCACCCGGATGCCTTCCTTCCTCTCCGGGCAAGATGGCTGGGGGCGAGGCTGGTGTGACTTTAGGCTCCGCTGCCCCACCCTGCACGAGGGGGCTTGCGAATGGTCAGGCAGCCACCCGGATGCCTTCCTTCCTCTCCGGGCAAGATGGCTGGGGGCGAGGCTGGTGTGACTTTAGGGCAGCCGCACCTTTCTCGGCAAGATCTCAATACTTTGGATGTTACCAAGCTGACGCCACTTTCACACGAAGTTATCAGCAGACAGGCCACAATTAATATAGGTACAATTGGTCATGTAGCTCATGGGCAATCTACGGTTGTAAAAGCTATTTCTGGAGTTCACACTGTCAGGTTCAAAAATGAACTAGAAAGAAACATTATAATCAAACTTGGCTATGCTAATGCTAAGATTTATAAACTTGATGACCCAAGTTGTCCTCGGCCAGAATGTTATAGATCCTGTGGAAGTAGTACACCTGATGAGTTTCCTACAGATATTCCAGGGACCAAAGGGAGCTTAAAATTAGTCAGACATGTTTCCTTTGTTGACTGTCCTAGCCATGATATTTTGATGGCTATTATGCTGAACGGTGCCGCAGTGATGGATGCAGCTCTTCTGTTGGTAGCTGGTAACGAGTCTTGTCCTCAGCCTCGACTTTCGAACACCTGGCTGCTATAGAAATCATGAAACTGAAGCATATTTTGATTCTACAAAATAAAATTGATTAGGTAAAGGAAAGCCAGGCAAAAGAACAGTATGAACAGACCCTTGCATTTGTACAAGGTACAGTAGCAGACGGAGCTCCTATTACTCCAATTTCTGCTAAAATACAATACTGAAGTTGTCTGCGAGTACCTAGTAAAGAAAATTCCAGTACCCCCCAGAGACTTTACTTCAGAACCCCGACTTATTGTTGTTAGATCCTTTGATGTCAAACAAACCTGGCTGTGAGGTTGATGACCTTAAGGGGGGTGTAGCTGGTGGTAGTATTCTGAAAGGAGTATTAAAGGTGGGCCAGGAGATAGAAGTCAGACCTGGTATTGTTTCCAAAGATAGTGAAGGAAAGCTCATGTGTAAACCCATCTTTTCCAAAATTGTATCGCTTTTCGCAGAGCATAATGATCTTCAGTGTGCTGCTCCAGGAGGTCTTATTGGAGTGGGAACAGAAACGGACCCCACTTTGTGCCGGGCTGACAGAATGGTGGGGCAGGTGCTTGGTGCAGTTGGAGCTTTACCTGAGATCTTCACAGAATTGGAAATTTCCTATTTCCTGCTTAGACGGCTTCTAGGTGCACGCACCGAAGGAGACAAGAAAGCAGCAAAAGTGCAAAACCTGTCTAAGAATGAAGTGCTTATGGTGAACATAGGATCCCTGTCGACAGGAGGAAGAGTTAGTGCGGTCAAGGCTGATTTGGGCAAAATCGTTCTGACTAATTGTGTGCACAGAAGTAGGAGAAAAAATTGCCCTTAGCCGAAGAGTTGAGAAACACTGGCATTTAATTGGTTGGGGTCAAATAAGAAGAGGAGTGACAATCAAGCCAACAGGAGATGATGACTGAAGAATTAAATAACAGATTTGGATGAAGTCGGAATTTCTCTTAGCAACCTAGGGGTATATTTTCAAAGCAATAGTGAGGAATTAATTTCACAGCTCATTACCTTAGGAGTAGCTGTAAGGTTATTCTCATTTTTTAGAGATGAAAAGTTAACCTCTAAAATAGGGTCTACAATAAATGTAAAAATTGGCATAATGTTGAATTGAATCTACATTTTACCAGAAACTAATCATTCCCAAATAATGTCTAATTTATACATCAGTGCAGGTTTGAAAGGAAACTGCTACAACCAGCCTTTGCTGTAGCACACATACCACTGAATCTGTTTGAAATAAAATTTTTCTTCTAAAAAAATAAAAAAAGTTCCTGTATGTCTCGCTCTTTTTACTTTCCTGCATGTCTCTTAATGGACTAAAGTATCACTTAGTGTATATCGAGATGTGGAGTTTTTGGGTCATGGGGTGTACACAAATCCCTCTCAAAAGTTGTTGTAGGAATTTACATTCCCACCATCTGTGAGAGCTACCCTTTCCCCATATCCCTCCAAAACTGAAGTTTGTCAGATTTTAAAAATTTTGTCAGTTGGCTGAGTGTGAAGTGGCATAAATATATTTTAACTTTTCATAGTGGAAATTTTCAAGTATTTACACAATAGTAGAAAGAATAGTATAATGAACTTCTACTGTACCTATCATCCACCTTCAACAATTAATAACTCCTTATCAATTTTGTTCCCTTTATATTCTACCACCCATTATTTTTAACTGAATCCCAAATATCATAGCATTTCATCTGTAAATATTTCAGCAACATCTCTAAAATATAAGACCTCCCCTTTTTAAACACAACCACAATACATCATCAAACAGCACCAAATGTCAACAATTCCTTAATATTATCAAATATTCGAGTCAGTGTTCACATTTCTCCAATTACACTATTTTTTTTATATTTGTTTCAAGTGGGATTCAAACAAGGTCCATACATTTTTATTATTTTTTGGCCACACCGTGTAGCATGTGGGATCTTAGTTTCCTGACCAGGGATCGAACGCGCGCCGCCTGCGGTGGAAGTGCGGAGTCTTAACCACTGTAACAGCGGGGAAGTCCCAAGGTCCATACATTGTATTTGGTTAATATTTGCTAAGTTTCTTTTAATGTATACGTTAAGTCTCTGCCTCTCGTTTTTAGTATCTTGACATTTATTTGTTAAAGAAATCAGATTGATTTTCCTGTTAGATGTCTTCCTAGTTTAGCTTTTGCTAAATGCATCCCTGGGGTGTCATTTCATGTGTTCCGCAGTCCCTGTATTTCCTGTAAGCTGGTAGTCAGGTCAAGAACAGGGGTTAACAAACTATAGCCCATGGGTCAAATCTAGCCGCTACTCTTTTTTATAAACAGAGTTTTGTTGGAACACAGCCATGCCCATTTGTTTAGTTATTGTCTGTGCCTGGTATTTGTACTATTCAACAGCAGAGCTGAATAGTTGCAACAGAGACTAGAGCTATATAACCTGTAAAGTTTAAAATATTTGTTACCTGGCCCTTTAGAGAGAACGTTTGTCCACCCCTGCGTCTAAAGTCTTGATCAGACTCCTGCTTGATTTTGGAGGCATGATTTCTTCGTAGGAGGTGGTATTGATTCCATCAAAAGGCCCATTATGTCAAGTTGTCTCTGTTTTTGTAATATTTTCAGTTAGATCAACTAATTCATAACAAGTGATGATATCCCAAGTCAATCCTGCTTCATTCCTTTTTCATTTTATTTGTTGGAATGATTATGTAAAGAGCAGCTTCCTCTCCTTTACTCTTTGGTTGCCTGAGGCACAGTTCTTACAGCAAAGACAGAACAAGTGCTTAATTGTTTCCCTTTATTTACTAGTTTTCAAAATAATGAATTGATTTCTTAATATCTTCTGAAGATGATCACTGAGGTTTGTTGTTCATTTTTAATATATCATTGTGGACTCATGGATTAAAATATATTTGATGTTTTTCAACTAATTGCAGTTATTTTCCTTACTGATGCTCAAATTGTCCTGACTTTGGCCACTGCGAGACTCTTCGGTTGCCTGCTGAGTCTCTTTGCCATAACTAGCTTCCTTGATTTTTGGCATTAAAAGATAGTCTAAGTACATATTGTGCATTTTCTGTCCTAAAGCTGGTATCAGCTATTTATTTGTTTGTTTGTTTGTTTATTGAGGAGCCTGGTTCCTTTTAGTGTGAAATAGTATTTAGAGACTACAGTCTGGACACTGAAGCTGCTTTCTAAAGTGTCGCTCATTGTTTCTAGACCTGAAAACAGTAGGCAGAGCTAGGGAATATGTGTCTGATTTCAGGTCAGCTGCATCAAAAATTCACACTGAAACTTCCATTTTAAACCCAGAATTATAAGATTTTCACTTAACCCCTTTCATCCTTCGTATGTATCTCCTTTCTCTGGAACCAAGTCCTGGTTCTCAACACCAGCAGCATCAGAAATCATTTGCTTCATCCCACACTACCTAGCCGACAGTCCCAGAATAACAATTCCGGTGCTGCCACTAACAATACGGTGACTGAAAACTGGCAGCCCTTTATAAACATCAGAGTGAAAAATTCTGAAAATGAAACAGGAGAGGACCTCAGCAGGAAGGGTCTGTGCTGACCCCACATAACTGTGTGGCAGTTTGCATTACTGCTGGAATTTTTAATATTGTATTCTGTTGGTCAGGATTTTGTTCTTCAGTGTGATCAACTCTTAAAATCATAGTTTTTACCCTTTTAAGTGTCTAGAGAATGGAGAAACAGGAGGTTATAGCAGTGTAGGCTGGTGAGATGATTGTTGGGTTGGTAACCCAAGTATGCTGGTAAGCTCCGGGCTTCAGTTTCCCTCCCTAATACATGAGGATAAAGAGAGGAAGGAGATATTTCCAGGAGGGGCTTTGGAGCAAGTCAGGTCATCCCTCTGAATCATTTCCTTATCTATTAAAAAAGGGGGGCAGGGATTGGACTTTACTCTCGCCGCAGCAGTTTTCTTTCTGTTCTCCAAACACACCTGCTCAGGGCCTTTGCACTTGTAGTTTCCTGTGTCTGGAACACTATCCAGCTCTTCCAGTGATTGGTTCCTTGTCATTACTCAAGTCTCACCTTCAATATCACCTCCTCAGAGAGAGCCTCTCTGACCACATAATGTACAATAGCAACAGCCATTACTTGATCGTATCGCCTATTTCCTTTCTTCAGGGGACTGTTACCTATCTGATCTGTTTACTTGTTTAGGTCTAGCTCCCCTCTTTCTAGAATGCAAGCTCAATAGGAGTAGGATCCTTGACTTTCTTGTTCACTGATGTATCCCTAGGCCCTAAAACAGGCCAGGCAGGCACAAAATAGTTGCTGAATAGTGATGCCTATTGAATGAATGAATTCCTGGTAAATGAATAGATGGCTTAGAGAATCTCCAAAGTCCTTTTTAGCTCTAAGTGTGAGTGTAATACAATATACAATACAGTGCATGTGAACTTACACACAAGCATGACTGTGCCATTTTACAGATGTGGAAACTGAGGCAGTGAGTGACTTGCCAAAGGTTTCACAGAGAAGGCAGTGGTGTGGTCTAGAGCACTGTATGGGAAGTCAAAAGCAGGGGATTCAGGTTTGGGTCCTCATACCATCCTACTCCATCAACCTTCCTTCGAATAGCCAGGCGAACTCAACAAGCCCTTTACCTCTCCCAGCACGGTTTTTCCATCTGAAAGAGAAGGCATACAGTTAACTCTGGTCTAGGGTGACTGTGAAATAATGAAGCTTCCTAAGCTGAACAGTACTAAGCGTTTTGCAGAATGTTTTGCCCTTTCTTTACTCCCATTTAATTCCCGGAGTTGGGGGCTGGGGAGGGGAAGGAAGCCCAGGACCAGTGCTGTGGAGGAGGGGTGAGCCAGCTGGTTGCCACAGTTTGTTTACTCCCTGGTCTGCCCCTAGCCTAGCAGCTCTCACCTGCTCAGGTAAAGAGGTAGGGGGAGTCTTGCTCAGCCAATGAACTGCTGTCCTTCTCTTAAAGGCACTCAGCAGCTGGCAGGAAAACCAGCCCTGCGATCTGGAGATCTCCCAGGCAGATGCCAGGAGGCAGCTGTGCAAGCTAGATGTAGCGAAGCCCTCTATGGCCACGCTGTGACCCCAGGCCTGGTCACTCCATGTCCTGGAGGGTGCTTTCTTCAGGGAGGCCTCCTCCACCTTGCCCAGAGCAGGCTTTCCAGGAGCCTCCCACGCCTAGCTGCCTCGGGAGACACCTGGGGAGGAAAGACAGCGTGGCCTTGGCAGCTGCCGGCCAGGAAGGAGCCCACAGGTGCCAGGGAGAAGCCATTTCCCTATCCTGATCCCCTTCAGCAACCCTGGTGAGTCCTGATGCTCTGGCCTTCTCGAACCTCATAACAAAAGGGTGGGGTGGGAAGATGCCTCTCCTGAGGGGCAGAAAGCTTGGGTGCCAGTGCCAGCCCTGCTGTGTAACTGTGAGCAAGTCGCTCCAGCTCTCCGAACCTCACATGTCCCATCTGGGAAAATGAGGAGCTCACACTTCCATGTCAGCTTGCCCCTTGTATTATTTTCGCCTGTCACACTCCTTGTTTTGAAAGATTTTTGTCTGCCAAGCTGTATTTGTTACGTAAGTTGTTAATTGGTTTTTCCCCTTGTATGTTAATTGGGGCCCTATCACAATCAATCAGTGTTTCCTAGTCAGCAGGAACAAACCGTGGCATTACCGCTGAGCTGATGTAAGTTTAACCATAGCAAAGAAATGTGGTGTTTTAGTCTGTGAGATCTTATCTAGAAGCAATATTTGATTTTCATTTGGCCTCTTGAAATAGGAGAAATAGGGCATGGCAAGTAGTTCCAGAGAATGGGGACCCTAGGTGAGAAGCCTCTAGATCTAGCTTGCATGATGTGTGAGGGTACCAGGCAGAAATACTGACTTCACACCCCAAGCCCAGCTTTGATCTCTACAATGCTGCCTGCCACATGGGATGCATTCTTGAAAGTGAGATCCTTTGGCCTGAAAACTTCCTGTGTGGGGTTGGACTGTTCCCAGGTGTCCCGCACACTGGGTTCATTCCCCAGCACTGAGTGAGGCTGGGGAACCCTGGGTTGGGGACCTGAGGTCTCCCTCAGGCCTCTGCTGGTGGGTAGCTCGGGGTGTGGGGGGGAGGTGGGGGAGGTGATGGGAACAAGTTACTGTGAGCGCAGGGTCTGAAAGCCAGGAGTGTACGGTGGACACAGCTTGTGCTGGGAATCAGGAAACAGGGCTAATCTGCATTGACTATCTCTGTGACCTCAGGCTAGTCTCCTAACCTCTTTGAACCTCAGTTTTCCCAGCTGTAAAATGGGGATTATAATCTTGCCAATGTTCACCTACCAGGATTATTCTTAGAGCCAAATAATATTGTGTATTTCATGGAAGCTTAAATTTCACAGTCTTTAAAATACATCCAAAGTTCAGAGATTAAAAGAACCGCAAACATGCATTTTAGAATCGATGCAATAGAGTAATGGATGTTTTGTAAAATGTGACCTCCATGATAAAGAATTATTTCAGTGATGAGGGAATGGTGACTGCTTGTTGTTTCTTTTCCTTTTTAAAAGTACCGTTTATTGGGATTTTTTGAAACATAGACTCATAAACAAAAAACAGGGCGGAACAGCTCATCGAGTAATGGTATTTTCTAATGACTTCTGGAACTGAAACCCAGGCCTGGAATGTGGCCCTAGTACGTGAGGCAGTGTGATATGTGGTTAGAGCATGCACTTTGCAGTTAGGCAATGTTGGGTTCAAATGCAGGTTGGGAGACTTACTGGTGACCTTGGGTGTAAGTCACCGTGCTTTTCTATGCTTCAGTCTCTTCTAAATTCTAAAATGGCATGGGGGGAATGTCACAAGTCCTGGCTGACATCGTTGTTGATAAGTTGGGGTTTAACTTAGGATAGGGACTCAGCACCCACATATGTGTTCCACTAGAGATGCCCAGATCCAGAGCGCTCCTGACCCTTGGGGATTCAAGTGGGCCAGATAAACTGATTCAGGGCAAGACACTGCGGTCAGTTTCCCCATCTGGGGCCCCTCACACCCTTGTCACCTTCTGGGGCCAAAGGAGGCTCCAGGGAGACGCTGGAGAAGCAAGTGCTTGGAACCAGTAAATTCCCCCAAGTGCATGGGGCTATTGCTGCTTCTTTGGGGGCCCAGCCAAGGTCCTAGCCCCTTCTGTTTGGTCATTTGAGCCTCCTCACCCTGTTATCCCCTCTCCTGCAGCTCCCTGCTGAGCACATCAATCACAGGGAATGAAGTTCAGGGGTCGTGACAGTGTCTCCCCTCCCAGCGAGGCTGCAGGAGGATGAGGTGGAGTGAGAGCTGGGATAGAAGCTTCCCAGGAAAGGGAAAGGGAGCCCCTCTCGTTCAGGCTTTGGGCAGACAGTGTGTGAGAGTGTGCGTGTGTGTGCACATGAGCTAACAAAATTCAAGTTGAAAAATTCTAGGAGTGTGAAGGCCCCCAAGAGGTCATGTTAGCCAGCCCCTTGCTCTGGGCAGGAGTCTCTTCTAACCAACACAAGAAGGTTGCAGCTGTACCCCAGGGAAGGCTTCTAAACATCTTTCCTTGGTAACTAGCCATGGCATCTCAAAATCCTCCCCAGGGTGCATGCAAGCTGTGTGTGTGCCTGTTTGAGGGCCTTGGGTGTCTGAGTTAGAGTTCCATGGGCACTGAGTACTCAGACCTTGCAGAAAAATAAGTATGAGGTGGAGGGACTGCAGTGCAGTGAGGGGGTTGAGGTTTTCTCCAATCACCATGAAGTTTAGAGGCACTTTGGAGGAGCTACATTTATGGGGTGCCTTTTTTGAGCTAATGATTGTGCTAGGTGTTTTAAACTCATTACCTCATTTAATCCTCACAGTAGCCCCTTCTATTATTCCCATTTTACAGATGAGAACACTGAGGCTCAGAGAGGCTGCAAATCTTTTTTTTTTTTTTTTTTTTTAGTTTTGGCTGTTTTGGGTTTTAGTTGCGGCGCACGGGCTCCTCGTTGCGGCACGCGGGCTTCTCTCTACATGTGGTATGCAGGATCAGTAGTTGTGGCATGCAGGCTCTCTAGTTGTGGCCTGCGTGCTCAGTAGTTGTGGTGCACAGGCTTAGTTGCCCCGCGGCATGTGGGATCTTAGTTCTCCTACCAGGGATCGAACCTGCATCCCCTTCATTGGAAGGCGAATTCTTAACCACTGGACCACCAGGGAAGTCCTGAGGGTACAAATCTTGAATAAGATTGCTCAGCTAACAAGTGGCAGAACTGTGATTCAGATCTTTATACGTCTACATCCAGAGCCTGGTCTCTTACCCATTCCACTGGTAGTTGCAAATCAGGCCAAATACTAAAGTTCCCAGGTGCATTTTGTTTGGCTTACACAGTGTTTTGTTTTGTTGTAACATTTAAAAAATTTAGATGCGAACATTTGAAAATGCAGCTATTTAACATAAAAATCTAGGTTCTGATTTCTCTTTAAAGATCAGAAGGAAGACATGGCACTATTGGTCCACATTCTCATAGCCAGCAATCAACTAGAACTGATGATCAGCAGCTGCCTTTAAACAGGGTATGTGACCTCTAGTTTGCCACAGTCCTCACCACTCCCTACTCTTCCATCCAATCCACTTTCCCGTTTATGGTACCAGCCTGGCCCCACGGGCCTGTGGATATCTGGCTTCTGGTCCTAGCACTTGAGCTGGCTATGACTTCAAATAAGTAATGGCATCTATCTGGGCTGAAGCTGTAACCTGGGCTAGGTAACACTCTGAAATAACATCCTAAGTGGCTTTCTGTGCTGCTTGGGGGAAAAGCCCTAAGTCTCCAGCACATCCACATTTTGGTTACCTGGCTGTGCAGGATCTGAGTCTGTGTACATTACGCCAGGAGTGGCTGGTATTATTTGCTCTTTGTCGCCATCATTCCACTGCACTACATGTGTGATGTCCCTGGTGACAGGACATTTGGCGACAGGTAGGGCCTGGTGGCACCAATCCTGGTGTGGTGCCTGTTCCTAACACTTTGATCAAAGAGTTTGACTTCCATGTGCCTCTGTTTACCTGTTCCAGAAAGCCAGATTGAGATTTCAAAATCTGAGTATCTTCTTCTGACCCCATTTTCACTATAGGGTGCGTGAGAGAAAATCTACAGCCCAGCTGAGAATGTTCTCTCTTTCTCTGTTAAACACATACACACATGCACGCACGTACACACACACACACACACACACACACACACACACACACACACACACACACACACACACACATACATACATACATATGGTTCAGAAATAGCCATGCTTTATAGGTCTTCCCATCTATCTAGTGTCTTGTTCACATTTCTGAGATCAGATCTTTAGAGCCATGGAATAGTAGAGATGCAAATGTGTAGATCATCTAGTCCAATAATAGCAAATATATTTTACTTCGTTTGCTGATTCCTATCAATCAGTAGAACATTGAAAAGGCTTCTGAAGCTACATACGAGCATGGAATGGTCATATACTGAGATCTGTCAGCAATATCTACTGTGGGCATGACAAGGGGTTGTAGCAGTACTTATGCCAGAAATTATACAGATATGAAAACTGGGCTGGGAAGGGGAGATGACTTAGCCGAAATACTCAGCAAGACAAGGAAAAGTCAGATCCAGAAGCAGGATCTCTCTTGACCTGCAAGCCACTGTTGCTTCCACTATATTAGCTCAGAGAAGGAAACTGAGAATAGGAGGGAAAATGACAGAAGAAAGCCGAGGACCCAGGAGCCCTGGCTCCCCCAAGAAGCCTGGCTGGGGTTGGAGCTAAGGAATTTAGTTCTGTCCCACTAGACTGAGCCCTGCCAGATGACCTGTTGGCTCCTGCTTCACTTCTTAGAGTCCCTTTGCTCCTGCCCCAGTTTCCTGTCTCATTTTCCTCAGGCTCAGAGAGTGCATGTCGCCTCCTGGGATCCTGAGTCCTACATATGCCCTCTTTTGGGAACGAGCTCCCCAGCCCCCTCTGTTCTGGAAGAGAAGTCCTAGGACACAGGTTCTTAACCTTATTGATGCCATGGATTCCTCTGGCAATCTGGTGAAGCCTACAGACCCCTTCTCAGAGTGTTTTTAAATGCATAAAATAAAACACATAGGACTACAAAGGAAACCAATCATACTGAAATGTAGTTAACAAGATAGTTTTAAAATTGTTTATGATATAATATGTACTTCATTAATACATTTTAAATGAGATTGGGCAGCAGATATAATAACCATTGTGATTTTAGAGTAATAATGAGCATAAAAGATCTATGACAACTGTAATGTGATAGAAAAATATCTGTGATTTCTCTTGGTTTCACAGTCACAGGAACCATCAGAATTACTGTGGTCATTGCCTACATTCAAATGGAACAAAGTACTTAACTTGAGTTAGAGGTTAGTGAAAATAAAGATGGAAGTTTTCCCATGCAAACTCAGAGACACCCTGAATTCTGTCTGTGGTCCCAGGCT